>NW_012267266.1:8337050-8392050 GCF_000151885.1 Dipodomys ordii
CTTCTTAGTGGAACTAAGGTTAGATCTTAGGGTTAGTACTCTTAGCTATCATTAGAGCCTGAAATTTTTCTTCTGTGTTTTTTCCTTACTATTTTGATCAACATCCTTATTATTGTTGTTATTTAGGCCTATGGATAGCTAGTTCCTCCAGTCCCTTTATTCTATGGAATTGATATGGCACCTTTTTTTTTAAAGAAATTAAAAGTTGGACAAAGCTTGTAGTCTTCATCTTGCTTATCCATTCTATTTCTTGTTTATGTTGTTACATTTATATAAATAAGGCATTGATATAAATTCTATCAATTTTTATTGCTCTGTGCTGTCTTAAATTATCTCTTTGTATAGTATTGATATATTTGTTTTATGTGTAAAGTCCTGAAATTTTAGTTGTACCTTGTGAAAAATGTTTCTAGGAACAGAAAAACAGTTCTGTCACATTGACCAAAAAATATAGTTTCATCAGCCCTCCAAATTTACCCATGTCTCTCTTTGGTCAGTCCCTACCTTCATCCTCACTCACCCATTATTTTTTTACTCTGTACTTTTTTCTTTTTGAGGTGGCCATATAGGTAGAATCACAGGCACGTATCCACCTTTGACATTGTCCTCTTTAACTTAGCCGAATACATTTCAGACTCTTCCATGTTGCTACATGTCTCGGTAAATCATCTTTTTTATTATTACTGAATAGTATTCAACTGAAAGGATGTGCTTCAGTTTTTTTCCATTCCCCAAGTAAAGAATATATTTGTTTCCAATTTGAGGTGATTAAAAATAAAGTTACCTCAAATATTCAATCCATGTAGGTCTCAGTGTGAACACTAAACTTAAAACCTTCCATTTAGGTTTAACAATAAAAAGAAAATAAGCTTATTAAATTGTATTTGAAGTGCATGTACAACTTTATTTAAAAAAAAAAAAACTACAAACTTTTGGCTCCCAAAGCCACTCTTCCAGTCTCAGTTCATTGTTACCAATAACGCATGAGAACAATAGCTTCTCATCTTTGCTGCTGGCTTTGGGATTCTGGTAAGCTTTGGGTTTTGCTTCATTTTTCTTTTGTGGTCATTATAAATGATGAATGATAGTGAATTTTCTTAGTGATTAATGACATTGGATTTTTAATGCATTAATTGTAATCCATATGTTGCCTCTAGTGAGTGTCTTTTTCAATCTTTTCCTCATTTAAAAAATTGGATTGTTTGTCTTCTTATTAAGCTTCAAAAGTATACACACACACACACATGCACACATATATGTATGTATTCTGGATGCAAGCCCCTTATCAGCAATGTGATAAGACAATATTTTCTTTCATTTTGTAGCTATCTTGTTCACTTTACAATGTCTCAAAGAATAGAAAGTCTTATTTTTAAGGAAGTTCGATAGCTCAATTTGTTCTCTGGTGGATTGTATTTTGAATATTTTAGCCTAATCAAATTTGCAAAGTTCTCTGAGTGTTTTTTTTCCTCCACTATTGTGCGTGTGTGTGTGTGTGTGTGTGTGTGTGTGCCTGTGTGTGTGTGCGTGTGTGTGCCTGTGTGTGTGTGCCTGTGTGTGTGCATGTTTGTGTGTGTGCGTTCATGCCTGCATGTGCATGCCAGTAATGGGGTTTGAACTCAGGGCCTGGGAGCTGTCTCTGAGCCATTGTGCACTCTACCACTCTGAGTCATAGCTTTATTTTCAGCTTGTGGTAGCTATTTTTCTGCCCGGCTGGTTTTGAAAGTCTATCCTCAGAGCTCGGCATCCTGAGTAGCTAAGATTACAGGCATGAGCCACAGGTGCCTGGATTTTTTTAATGAATATGTTTATTATGTTTAAGTAGTTGTACAAAGGAGTTACCATTTACTGACACAGTCTATGAATACAGTGCATCTTGATCAATGTCAACCCTCTCAACATTCTCACCCACCCCCCACCTCCAATGCCAGCCCAGCCCTTTCCTTACTTAATTTTAGGTTATGTATTGAACTTTTTTGCCATTTAACAAAGCAGTTTATTTTACAACACATTTGGATCCTAAAGTACAAGACACTGTTTTTGAAAACATGAAGAAGCAAAGTGATGCTCTGTATGGGGGCACCTTCCTCCTAGAGAGAACAGATTTCCACTTCTATCAGCAATTAGGATACACACTTTAATTGAGGACTAAGATGATTCAGATCTTGGTTCTAGGCTTTGGGAGAGCTGGATTCTTTCTTGTTTCTATCCCTGAAGGTCTAAGTTATTCTGGGGGTGGTGCATTGAGAGTCTGATGTTTCTAACCAGCTGTCCTCTCCCAGGGTTCTTCCATTCCAGCTTTTGTTTCATCAGTCACTGTGAGCCTGCCAAAAGCTCTGCTTAGCTTCTCTTCATTGCAGCCCTTGCTTTTAAATCAGCAAATGACTCAGGAGAGATGTTGAGCCAAATGTCAGGTCTTTCCATGCTTGCCTTCTGTTCAGCATGGTCGTCCCCCAAGCACAAAGCAGAGGCTGTGGGAGACTTTTACACCACTTCTCCTCGACCCAGCTTCTTAATCTTACTCAATGGGAGAGCTGGTCTGATACAAAACTTTGGCTTTAATAGAACCCAAAACAGACGTCCTCCCATCCATTTTCTTGGAGAAGTATATCAATAAGTCAGTGTTCCAGAATGAATTTCCCCACAGAGAAATTAGCTTGTATGGAGAGTTGAGACACAATAAGCCATAGGTCACAGAGATGTGGGAAATGACTTCATTTCCCTGGGGGAAGGATCTGAGGCCAGGAGTATTTTTTGTCTCTCTTCTGTATTTCTGAGAGAATGTGTTTTACCAGTTCAAAATGAGTGTCTGATATTTAGCCACCTGCACCAGCTTAATGTAACAACTTTCTTCACCTAAATAGCATCAAAATCGAATTACTTTCTCCTTCAGTTGCTTTAGGTGTTTACTTCTCTACTTACTAAACGCCCTCTAAAAGGTTACTGCTAGCAAATAAGTCTGTCAGGTAATATCTAGAATTCTGTCCAGGACTTAATAGTGTGGTTCCCTGGGATGATTCAGGATGAAGGAATTTGTCTTCAAAGTGTCAGTTGAGAGAGATAAGTTTCCACAGTCAATATTACATCTTTGATAGCAGTTCGAACATAATTGAAATAAATACCAGATAGGAATGCACATGCATCTGCTTTCAGAATGGAAGGCAAACATCTTCTAAGAATGTAGCATGGAGATGCTCTGGAGCTTGTCAGGCAGACATCACCAGTGGGACCATGCCCAGTAAGAATGAAAGTTAAGTGACAGACAGGCCAGGTAGGTTTATATATAAGATACATAAAAAGAAAGGGGGAAGATAGGAAGGCTGGGAGGTGCAGGGGAGAGGGGGTGTACTGAGGAGGGTGAAGGCTGGGGGAAGCACTGAAAGGTTGAGTTTAGGAATGAGCAATCTCACTGTAAAAAATGCCAAAAGTAAGGGCTCATGAATCATGGACATGCTGGACGTTCCAAACTGAATCTCTCCACAAGATGAGAGGCAGATATGGTGAACATATATTTGCTTCGGGTGCAGAGCACAAAGTCTTTGAGCTTAATTAACCAATGAAGAGAGAATCCAAGCTTTGCTATTGATTCATACAACGACCTTTGGTTGGTGGATTATTTTCTCTGTAGACTTTAAAAAAATTAGATTTTAAATATTGTCCCTTATGCTTTACTTATGTTTTATAAACCTGTGGATATAATCAAACCTTAGATATTGATATTCAGAAACATTGGGAGCCTTTATAATACTTTCCCTAACATTTTTGCTTTCAACAAAATTTATCATAGTAGAATTTAGACTGTTTTCCTTTGTTAGCATAAAAACATGGATTGTACAATGTAATTTTTCTCTCTTATCATTTAATATATACAAAACAAACCGTAAATATAAGTAGGCACAATTTACAGGGAACCTGAACCCAATAGCATAATTGTGTATGGAAGTCATTACTCCAGATTCATACTGAGCTAAATTTTGTGGATAATTCTGCCCCCTGTGTAGTCATTTTGGATGAGTGACATATTTACCTCTCACAGGAAGAAAAGAGATTTTGTCACCAAATATTTATGGATAAACTAAAATGTTATATCAGCAGCTTTAAAGGATCCAGTGTTAACTCCATGCTGTACCTGATGCTATACTAACTCATTTTTCATTATTATATTTCTAGTTCCAAAATAAAGCTCAACACTGATGTTATGTTAATTCAAAAACAATCTATACAACTGATTCTGAGGACCTTCCTGCTTTGTCCAGAAAGGCTATGTGATTTATCTTTTTTTTTCAAGTTTGCCCTGGACATAAAAGGCAAGTGACACTAGTGTACCTGCCTGGAACTATTTGAAATTTCACAACCACTATTTAATGACATTTGGAGAAAGCCAGATCTTTGAAGACAACATAGGCTGACCCTATGATCTTATATAATGAAACCAATAGTCTATTTGCATGTGTGCCCTATTAGCAGTGCTTAAAGGAGATGACAGAAAAAAGAAAATATGCTCAAAACTGAAAAGTTGAAAGCCTCAGGACAGCTGAATCCCAATGTCTTATTCATGACCTAGAGTGGTGCCTGATACATGCTAACTGTTCCATCAAGGCTTAGGTCAGAGTTGAAATTTCCATCCCTACATTCCTTAACCTTCATTTGAATCCTCAAATTTTGAGTTGCAGATTGTGTAGATGATGCATGAATTTTCAGTGGGAACCACTTTATTTCATAGACAGTGCATTGTTAATGGAAACTTCCCTTTTCTCCATCCAGCAATGAGCCAGGGATTTGGAGCTCTCCATGGACAAGCTAGGGAAGCTTGACTGACAGTGTGCTAAATGAGTTTTTAGGAGCTAAGTCTACACATTGTTCAGGTGCACGAGTATAGAGGTTTGCTAATTAGAGTAAGGCGGGATGCTAGCTAGTGTGGATCAAGTATAATTACCTGCTGATTATTTCATCTACACTAGCTCATTTAACCCTCATAGCAATCAGGTAAAGTTAAAACCTATGCTTGATCCCCATTCCAAGTGGAAAGCTTACAGCCTGAAAGGGTGAAACAGTTTTGTCTGATGACACAGCTTCTGTACACTACAGAGGTAGAGAAAGATAGATTCTTTCTAATTCTATACCATATACTTCCCGGACAATGAAAGGAGCTGAGTTAAAGGCAGGCACCTCAGGGGACTGTGGTTCAATGAATATAGAACATATCTCATGCTCTTTCTCAGCAACAGGCAGGACCAGAAAAGGAAACAAGAAGCACAATGACGCAGACCACGGTGTGGCTCCTGAGCTGTGGCTAAGGGCAGAAAAATTCCAAAGCCATGACGAGGCTCAGAGTCCAAGCCAGAGGCTGCACTAGGACTCCTGCCAGAGAGAACAACCAGACTCACTGAGCTTCTTGGAAACTGCAGACTGTTTTTTTAAAAGGCAGTTGAGTTCTTCTTGGGCAAGCTCACATGGAGGGAAGCCCAGGAAACAGAACAGAACTTGAAGGGCTCAGTGAAATCATAGTTGGAAGCACTGCCCAGAGCTCCTGCAGCTTTTACCACTTGGACTCTATGTAAACAGAAGAGATGAAGTGGGGATTTAGTGATCTCTTGCTTCACATTTTTGGACGGACATATTTTTGTTTGTTTTAACATTATTTGTGTACTCCAAGTAATTGCCATATAACCTTGAGGGCGGAAATTGAGTATTACGTTTATTCTCATGCCCTTAACTTTAGTGCTTTTGCTATGGCAAAAATTTAATAGGCACAGGGTGATTCCTAATTTACATGGCATGCATTGAGGTTTTAATTATACAACCAATATAAAACCAAACCAGGGCCCAGCACTCATGGCTCACACTTGTAATCTTAAATACTCAAGAGGCTTACATCTGAGAATCACAGTTTGGTACCAGTCTAGGCAGAGAAGTCTGTGAACCTCTTATCTCTAGCTCACCAGCAAAAGGCTGAATGGAGAGTGTGGCACAGGTGGGGAAATGACAACCTTGAGTGGAAAAAGCCAGGTGAGAATGTAAGGCCCCAAGTTCAAGCTCCAGTACTGTCATAAAAAGAAAAATAAATAAATAAAACTGGGTCTCTATACTTTGTTCAGCCTGGACCCTACCTTTCCTCTGAACTTTAACAGAGATTAGAATCTTAGCGTTTGCACTGAATATTTGTCCACTAAACAAATGGGCATCTAGTGTATCTGCACTTGACAGTAGGCCTAGCAAGAGCTATTTCCTGTGCCTTTCCCTGTCATAGCAAATAGGCACAACTTCACAGTCAAAGTTCTTCTCTGAAATCCGAGGTTGAATCTGAACTGTTTCAAGGCTTACAAAAGTGTTTCTTTCTCCTACCACTAAATAGGAAAACCAGAGATCTTGATATTATACATTTATATATATATATACATGTATACACATATGATATATAGTTTTATATTATATTATGTATAATATAGATGCATGTATACACACATTATGTATGATATATATAATTTATATATATGTTTTTATATAAACATTGATATATGTAAAACTCTCAAAGAAAATACAAAAATCATCAGAAAGCATTGGTGGTTCAAAGTCAGCCCAGGCAGGAAAGTCCATGAAATGAGACTTTTTTCTCCAATTAACAGCCAAAAAGCCAGAGTGGAACTGTTTCTCAAGTAGTAATGTACTAGTCTTGAGAACAAAAGCTCAGGGACAATATTCAGGTCCTGAATTCAAGCCAAGATCACACACACACACACACACACACACACACACACACACACACACACCAAGAAAGACATTAGTGATGAAAAATGCCTACCTGAAGCATCCATTTAGTGCTACCATCATTTTTAATTTCAAGTTTTTAAAAAGCTCTGGTTTGTAGATTCACTTACCAGAGACTGAACTCAATAATAAGACAGGAAAGGGATTTTGCTAGAGAGACCATAATAACTATTTCCTTAATAAATGAATAAATTAATTATTTTTGTTTTAACTAAGATATTTCTAGCAAGATATTCAGATGTGAAATGTTATAAATGCTTAGAAAACTAAATGTAATGGTAATTCATGGTAAAATAAGCATCAAACTTCATTCTAGCTTTCCAAATATAACCTATGGTCAACATTTGCCAAAAGTCATTCTAAATTTATCACTAAAATCCAGAGAACAGTAACACATGGGAGCAATTGATTTTTCCAGTATCACCGTATGAGAACAGTTCAACATTGCACTGTGTGAGAACTATTATAAATGTCCATATGATTCCCCCAAAGTTTCAGTTATTTTTCTCACTTTGAAATAATCCCTGCAAAAAGTTATGTCTGCATGTAACACTAATCATGATACTTAAAAAGCCTTGCAAATTAAAATAAACAAGAAACCAGTAGTATAGATATGTAGAATGTAGCTTTCACTTGGGATAACTTAATAGTAAGTGGTAGTAATATTACAGAACCAGAAACTGATTGACCTAATTTTTCCCAACAAGGAAATTTTTATTGGGAGCAATCCCAGTGAGTGATTAGCCTGGAGGCAATGGAGCAGTTGCCCTAGCTAGAAATGAAGCTGCTCTTACCTTGGAATACTTCTTCGTTACTTATTCACCAGCCAGTAGTTCACTATCTTACCATAGGTATGACCTGAGGATGCAATGATGAGTAGCAGGTGTGGGCAACTTTGATCCCAAAGTTTTGCGTTTAAACTTGAATGGAAGCACACATGTCAAAAATACATTATTTGAAAAACAATGACTAAGAGATCAGGTGAGATAGCACTAAAAGCTATGATCCTGACCTTGGTGGGCATAAAAAGCTATTACCATCCAGATGACCTAATGTTACATCACAAGAATAAAAATAGAATTAGCTATATTCCTTCTACTATTGTAACCATGGTGTATACCATCATCATTCCAAAAGTACCCTATGAAGTAGCTTCAATTTCCACTTGGTAGGTGATGAAGCTAACACAAATTTCACAGCTTGCCCAAGATTACACAGCCTAACAAATGGCATGGAGGACTTGGAAGGGAGCAAAGAGCAAGCCTCCACAGGTGATGCCTGGAACAATGAGGCTATACTACATCTCCTAAGAATGAGTCAAAACTCTAGGAGGATATTTGCTTGGACTCAATTTTATTCCTTCAGTGATTAAGATATGTGAAATGACAAAAACCACCTCTTTCTCTCTCTCTCTCCTCTCTCATCACAGCAGTGTAGACATTCATAAATAAATATACTGTCTTCTCTTTTCCCTAGGAATGGCTCACTGTCCTTGCCTGGGGTTGGGAGGAAGTTGTTCCTATATTCCATTCACTTGCTCTAGCTATGCTCTAACTGTATATTTCTTGGTATTCCTTTCCCAGCATTAGCCTTTGTGACCTTCAAAAATCAATAGTGTCTTATCTAGAGGGGAGCTCAGAAAATCAAAGTAGTACGTAAGTACCAGACTGTCACTGTCCATGAAAAATGCCATGACTCTAGTTGCACTATGGCCACACAAAATGGAATTGCCTGCGTAGAGAAAAGGGCTTTGCTCCAAGATAAGATAGATAGAAGTAGCTTGGTTATTAAGAGATGAAATTTATAAAATCACATTGCCAGTAAGTGCCAAGGTGGATGAGCTCCTAGTATCTTAAATTAAGGATCATTGTGTTTGAATTTGCTGACTAGCCATGGATAGATGCAAGCCATCTTGGTAGCAGCATCAGATCTTGTACAGGGAAGAGTTAGAGAGAAGTAGGAAAATTCAATGTCTTGTTTATTTTTAATCTAATAAAATAAGAAGGATGTGGCAGATACGAACCAAGAGCAGGGAAGCCAAGCCTCCACTTGTAAAGTTGTAATATTACAATTTGAAAGAAAGTTTATTACATAAAGACTTTTTTGTGAGTTTTGTGTGTGTGTATGTGTGCTGGTCCTAGGGCTTGACTGCAGGATGTGGGCACTGACCCTGAGCTTCCTTAGCTCAAGGATAGAGTTCTAGATTTGAGCCACAGCTCTACTTCCAGCCTTTTCTAAATAGTTTATTGGAGATAAGATTCTACAAAAGAGGTAAATTTATTGGAGATAAGAGAAAAAAAAGAGGAGGCAACAATGCTTGATAAGAAATATACTCATGGTTTCCCTTATTTGCAATATCTAGTGTATGTCTGATTCAAGCAGAAAAGGTCAGATAAGGTGATGTTAGGGAAATGAACCCTAAGATATGTATTCAAATGTTTTTTTTCTTTCATGCGATTGTTTCTAACACATTTATAAGATTATTTCTTTGTTGCTTTATATGTCCCTCCCCCACAGTATAACCCCTGCTTTCACTATATTTGATGTCGGTATACTTTGTGGATGGGAAGGGGAAAAACAAATCATTTAAATAGGGATACAGGTGGACCCATTGCAACAATGAGAAGTACAAGTAGTTATGTCGAAAACGAACTTTACAACTTTGGGGGGGGTGGGGAGGATTAGGTCTGGGGTGGAGGCGGGAGGATGGGAAGGAATGGGAAGGGGAAACAAAGGAGGAGGCTACAATGCTCATTATCTTGCCCGTGTAATTGTAACCCCTCTGTACAGTTATTTCACAACAAAAAATAAAAAAGAAATATACTCATTATCTTGCCCATGTAATTGTAACTCCTCGGTAAGGTATTCTCACAATAAATAAATAAATAAATAAATAAATAAATAAATAAATAAATAAATAAAAAGAGATCAGACTGTCCTGCCCAGGCTGGATTAGAACTAGGATCCTCAGATCTTAGCCTCCTGGATAGGTAGGATTACAGGCATGAGCCACTAGTACCTGGCTGAAACTATTTTTTATTCATACTAAATTACTGTGCTGATCCTTGGAATCCCTTAATTCTGTCCAGGAAAAAAATTCAACCATCATTTTGATTGAACAATGCAATCATTGATGATAAAGGAGATAATTGTATTCTGATTTTCATTTTGTTCTTGCAGTCATGTGGATTATATCTGGCTAGACTTTAAGTCAATACCATAGGATTTGGTGACTAACAAATCTTAAATGTCCTCACAAGACTCCATGCAAACACCTGTGTCTACACTTGTCCATTGCAATTTTGAGTCTGACTTGATTAGTAACACAATCCAATGTTAACATGAGAAGAACTCTAGAAAATTTACAGATGGGTGATCAGAGGCACTAAAACCTAATAAAGAAACTCAGGACAATTTATATGAAGAGAAAAACTCAGTGTGAATTGAGCATTTAGTCATAATATGGTCTGAGAATGAAGTACTAGATCTCTTCCTCTTTTTTTTCTTAATCAGATTTATTTCCTTCTAATAAGACAGTTTAGTATTTCAAAGTTTTGCATTCCACAGTCTTACAAAGTTTAATTATTAGCATCAGAAACACAAAAACATCGCAAGACCTCAAAAAAAATACCACATAAAACCACACACAATATACAATAAACAAAATTATGGAACATAATAATGCTTCAGGAATCAGATATGTTGCTAACTCCTAGTAACAACAATTATTGCTGAGCAATAACTCATACCATCCTTGTTTTCTTAGAAGAACTTGGACTGTCAAGATGGGTCCTCACAGAGAGCCCTTACTGTAGAGGGCAATTTGTAAAACAGACAGATTAAAAAAACACCATGAAATGAAAGTTTGGCCTTCTTTGGTCTTCGTGTTTTGGGTAATAGTACTGAACGTAAGAGGTGTACCATCAGAGGAAAGAATGCAATTCTAGAAATGTACCACAGTCCACATAGACTTCCACACTTCGGTCATCACAGAAGTTCTAGGTGTTTCTTTTGGAAATCCTTGGAAATAAGGCTGGCTTTGGAGTTTCCAATTAAGTTGTTTAGTTTGCTCTTGAAGGTTATCTTACTTGTCTAAGGTATACAATCAACCACCGATGGTTACAGAAGTGGTATAGAGACTTTGAATCCTTAACAATGGACTCTGAACCCTTTCACAATGAGCTCATAACACAGACTCCAGACACGATACAGCAGGGGATGCAATCCAGCTGTGCCCGGCCATCAGGCTTTCTACCCACACCACTAACCTCCATGCAGGTCACACTTTGCCTACCCACCTGGCAATGGCATCCAAGGCATGCCTCAACAAGTGGGTGATACCTCAGGATGCGCCCTGATTTGAGGGTCCAGCTGCTGGCTGGGATCTGATCCCATAGTGGTCTGGCCAGTAAGGGCGGGGAAGTAATGACCGGGCCACCTGGGATACTGACCTCACCTGACCCTCTCTTCCTCTTATATAGGTTTTTGTTTGTTTGTTTTGTTTTATTGTTTTATTGTTGTTCCTGTTATCTTTTTCAAAACATAGCCTTCTGGTCTCAAAGTCTCAATCCACTCCAGCCTTCTGAGTACTGGGATGACAGGTGCACACCGTGCCTGCTTTTTGCAGATTTTTGAGATCTTTCTTCTTTGGGAAATGTGGGGTTCCTTACAAAACTTTGGGTTTTTATTAACTCAGAATCTTATAATCAATTAAACATGAAAGAAGCATTCATCACCCTCTCCAGGCTAGAACTCCATAACCACAACCCATGGTCTGTAGTCCATCCTTATAGTCTCTGTACTCTGTGGTCTGGGCTAGCCCAAGGCAGACTGCTAAAGCCTGGGTTTGATGCATGCCCTTATTTGAACTCCTTGGACTGCTCACTTGAGATAACCCTATCAGAGGGACCATTCCTGCAAAGCTTTGAGCATAAGTGCCATTCACAGGACAACTTCTTGTGAGATGTAGACATTCTGTATTGTACTCTTACACTTGATCCAGGCCCAGTTCTTAGGAAAGTATACAACTCTGCCTTTTCACCATTGCTGGACTTCATTTGTTATCCTTATCCTGCCATTGGTCTTAAAATGAGAAGTGAAACAGAGCCTCTTAAAGAGAAAATAGCCTTCATGTCATGGCTACATTCTTGCTGTTTTGACAAGCTGCTAATAAGATTAGTGCCTTCCCTTCTGCTCATTTTCTAGCAGAATTAGTTACTGCTTTTACACCCTCTGCTGCTAATTTTTCTGGCAAATCTCTTGAGGATTCTAAACTAATTTTCTGCTACTAGAAGCAGAACTGCTATTGTAGTAGGTCATGTAACATTATTGGATTCCTTTAGGGAATCTCAAAGAATGAAACCTATAGGTGTAATTCAAACACAAACATCAAATATAGATTAGAAACCCATTTTTCAGAAAGGGAAATTTATTACTGTAGACCAGATAATTCCTATTTACTATAACCCTTAAGTCATAGGGTTATTGTAAGAAGTATGTAAAATATTATGAATAATAGTCCACATAGTATATCATACATATTACAATGTATTAGATTATAATTATGTCACATATTCAAGTATAACCTATTACCAAACTTGACATATTGAAAATAAAATTTAAAGTCTTAAGGGAAGCAAGAGTAAAGAGCACAGTTATGCATTTAATTCACTCTTTGGTGATCTGGGGCTTGAAATATATATCCTAAGGATTACATAGGTGACTTTCAACTTACTCTCCTATATTAAGTCCCCTAAATGATTCATCTTTTTATTTCTCATACTTTGGAAATTTTTTACAAAAGAATATGAACAAAGAGAAAGGTGCTGTGTTTTGAATTTCTTTTGAGTGGCGCTATGGATGGAATAAGAGGTGTCTTGGAAAGCATCTCTCTCTGCCTGTCTCCAAGGATGCCTTCAACCAAAAGTAAGAATGCTCTACTTGGAATTCATTTTTATCTAGAAGTCAAGGATGGGTTTTAGGAAAGAAGAGCACTGATTACAGAGTTCCAGAATGGGAGTCATGTGACTGGTAATGTAGCACTAAGAATTATTCTAGTAAAGAAGGGCAAATTAAAATTTATCTGAGACTATCAGTCAAAAATAGAAGAAGACTAGCTTACACTGGAGATAGGAGCTCTGACAGACAAATATGTTTATGTTTATGGAAGTGAGGGCCAATAACCAACGCATGAATTTGTTTTCTTCTCCGTGTTAAAGGAACTAATCAGGCTCTGGCAATGCTCTGCCCTAGATCACTGATTAAGAAACATTTATGATATTTACAAAATGTCACAGTTTTTTTCTGAAGAGATATATACAATTCCACTGAGAGAGACCCAGTTCCACTGGTAAAGCTAATTTATTCTGAATGATGTGAGGATTGTGGTAGCAAGATCATTAGCAGGGTAAAAGCTCAGTAAGGTGATAGCTCAACTCACAAATCAGCACTACCAGATGTCACTAAATGGTTTGTAATTGGCATAATAGGCTAGGATTGAGAACACTATACATTAACTAGCCTATGGACATAATAGTTCCAGGAGCATTGTAACTGTGGAAAGCAGCAATTAATGTTGGCCAGTTACAAACTTGTGTTTAAATTTGTAATTATTTACAATTGATTGCAGCTTATATGGAAAGACATGTGGCACTTACGGGGACCCCAAAACGAAGTGATATTAGCCAACTCATATCACTATTCACACTGGAGTACAGGAAGGACAGAGATGCAACAGAGCTTGTGGTGTCTTGGTTGAAGTTCATGTTCACAAAGCCACCATTGGCCAACATATTTTGAGAAGAACATTTTTCTGAGGCTGTTTGGTTTAAGTCCGTGTTTCGGTCATGGTGTTCAGATTTATATAGCATTCCAAAATCAACAATAATTTCAATTATGATTTCTCTTTTGCCCTTATTAAATGAGATAAGAATCAAGCGTATTTTACCTTATTTTATTTTCTTGTGCTAGTACTGGAGCTTGAACTCAGGGCATTGTCCTTGAACTTTTGTTGTTGTTGTTGTTCAAGGCAGGTGCTGTATCACTTGAGCCACAGCCCCACTCTGGCCTTCTGCTGGCTATTTAGGGAACAGAGTCTCATGGACTTTGCCACCTAGACTGGCTTTGGACCACAATCCTCAGATCTCAGTCTCCTGAGCAGCTAGGGTTATAGGAGTGAGCCATCAGAACCCAGTTTTAAGGTTGTTCTTTAAAACCCTCTGTACAACATCTTTACAATTAAATATTTTTTTAAAAAAGGTTGTTCTTAACCTAAGGCATTGCTTCCTATTAAAATTCTTCTAACTTTTTTTTTGTCCCTGTGGGCCACTTCTGGCTTTTTCTGCTTATGTGGTGCTGAGGAATGGAACCCAGGGCCTGATGCATACAAGGCAAGCACTCTACCACTGAGCCAACTTCCCAGCCCCTATTTTAAATTTTTGAGGAAACTCTGTTCTGTTTTCTGTAAAGACTGTACTAAGTTACATTCCCATAAACAGTGTTTAATTGTTGCCTTTCTCCACAGACTCAGCAGTACCTGTTAAGTTTATTCTTCCCAGCCCCTCTTCCAACTTTTTGAAATATACAGCTCATGACAGTTATCTATAATCACCCTACTGGGCAGTATCACATCACAACCTCTTACTTCCATCTAACTGTAACTCAACAAACACTAATCACTCTTTCTTCCTTCCTTCTCTCCCAGCCTTGGTAGCCACCATTCTACCTTCAACTTCTTTCTTTTTAAAATTATAAATATTAACTTTATTGCTTGCATACTTCAGTGGTTTTATACTCTGTGTGTGTGTGTGTGTGTGTGTGTGTGTGTGCATGGTTAATTTTATCCTTTGCACTTACTACCCTGTCTTGACTTCCTTATCCCTCCCATTCCTCTTCCCTAATTGCCCCTCTCTCTTCCGCTTTTAGGGCATTTTTTTTTTTACTATTAACTTCTATGAAATCAACTTACTGCCTTTGTTATAATGATCTCCAGTTTCATGTATGTTGTCACACATAGTAAGAGTTCATTTTTTGTATTGGCTGAATAGTATTCTTTGTGTATATGGACCCAGTTTTTTCTTACCCAATCATCAACAGATGGGAACTTAGGTTACTTCCTGGCCACAGAGATTCTGAATATGGTACAGGAGACATGATGTGCTGATGCATTATTTTGTTTCCTTGGTATATACACTTGAAGTGGGATTGCAGGATCTTAGAGTCAGTGTATTTTAATTCTTTTGTTGTTGTTGTTGTTTGGAGGCTGAACTCTGGGCATATACGCTGTCCCTCAGCTCTTCAGCCAAGGCTAGCACCCTACCACTTGAGACACAGTACCACTTCCAGCTTTTTTCTGCTTATGTGGTGCTAAGGAATGGACCCCAGGGCCTCATGCATGCAAGGCAAGCACTCTACCACTGAGCCACCTTCCCAGCCCCAGCACTGTTGCCTTCTCCTTTGTTTCCCCTTCCCATCCCTTCCCATCTCCCCCCCCACCCGTCCTACCCTCCCACACCCCCTCTCAAAGTTGTAAAGTTCATTTTTCAACATAACAGCTTGTACATCTCATTGTTGCAATGGGTCCACCTATATCCCTATTTAAACGATTTGTTTTTCCCCTTCCCCTCCACAAATTATATACCAACATCAAATAAATGAAAGCAGGGGTTATACCGTGGGGGAGGGACATACAAAGCAACAAAGAAATCATCTTATAAATATATTAGAAACAATTGTATGAAAGGAAAACATTTGAATACATATCTTGGGGTTCATTCCCCTAACATCAACTTATCTGATTGTTTTTCCTTGTCTCAGTCATATACTACTTATTGCAAATAAGGGAAACCATGGGACCTATGTTTCTTTGGGCCTCCCTTACTGCACTTAATATAATTTTTTCCAAGTCTTTCCATTTCCTAACAAATGAGGCAATGTCATTCTTTCTGACAGAGGCATAGAATTCCTGAGGGGCATCTGGGTTGGTTCCATATCTTAGGTATGGTAAATAAGGCTGCAATAAACATAGTCGCTCTGGTAGCTTTAGTGTGGTCTTGTTTGTGAACATTTGAGTAAGTGCCCCAAAGTGGGATTGCTGGGTCATAGGGGAGCTCTATGTGGAGTCTTTTGAGGAACTTCCATAGTGCTTTCCAAAGTGGTTGAACAAGTTTACACTCCCACCAACAATGCAGTAAGGTTCCCTTCTGTCCACATCCCCTCCAGCATCTGTTGTTATTAGAGTTCTTGATTCTAGCCACTCTAAGTGGGGTGAGGTGGAATCTCAATATTGTTTTGATTTGCATTTCTTTCATGGCTAGAGAGGTTGAGCATTTCTTCATGTGTCTATTGCCCATCCTTCTTTCCTCTTCAGAGGCTATTTTAAATTTTTGGGGAAACTCTATTCTGTTTTCTGTAAAGTCTGTACTAAGCTACATTCCTATAAACAGTGTTTAATTGTTGCCTTTCTCCACAGACTCAGCAGCACCTGTTAAGTTTATTCTTTTTCTATGATAGCCTTTCTTCTGTGGTGAGGTAATATCTCACTGTGGTTTTCATTTGCATAACCATTTGCAAATGATGATTAATGATACTGGGGATATTTTCATGTACCTATTGATTCTCTTATTTTGAGAATATTGATGCCTTATTTTGAGGAGTATTAATTTAGATTTAAAGTCTGTTTAAAATATTTTATGCTAAGTATTTGAAGTTCCTTATGTATTATTGTAGGAGTATATATGGAATATATT
Source organism: Dipodomys ordii (assembly GCF_000151885.1). Lineage (NCBI taxonomy): Eukaryota > Metazoa > Chordata > Mammalia > Rodentia > Heteromyidae > Dipodomys > Dipodomys ordii. The sequence goes on from NW_012267266.1 coordinate 8,353,565, forward strand.
GTGGAGTAAGTAGGGAATATATTATATATGTATTATATACATTCTTGTCATTTATTCTTGCCATGTATATGACAAGTAGGTGACAGAATATATATATATATGTATATATACATATGTATATATGCCATGTATATACAAGTAGGTGACAGGAATATATATATAAAACATTGCTTTTTCCTATTATATAAGGTCTTTCTTCTATGTTTACTAGAAAATAACATTTTACTTTACTCATATCATTTCTGTAATTTTACTTCTGTTTCATGTGCTTATGGGTCTGGTCTAAAAACTCCCTGCTATTGTTGGTGGGAGTGTAAACTTGTTCAACTGCTTTGGAAAGCAGTATGGAAGCTCCTCAAAAGAATCCACATAGAACTCCCCTATGACCCAGCAATCCCACTTTTGGGCATTTTCCCAAATGATCACAAACAAGATCATACTAAAGCTACCAGCACAACTATGTTTATTGCAGCATTATTTACCATAGCTACGATATGGAACCAACCCAGATGGCCCTCAGTAGATGAAAGTGAGATAGATAGATAGATAGATAGATAGATAGATAGATAGATAGATAGATAGATAGATAGATAGATTGACATCTCTCTCTCTCTCTACACACACACACACACACACACACACACACACACAATGGAATTCTATGCCTTTATCACAAAGAATGACATTGCCCCATTTGTTAGGAAATGGAAAGACTTGGAAAAAATTGTATTAAGTGAAGTAAGGGAGGCCCAAAGAAACATAGGACCCATGGTTTCCCTTATTTGCAATAACTAGTATATGTCTGGGACAAGCAGAAAAGGTCAAAAACTATATACATATGACCAGATAAGATGATGTTAAGTGAAATGAACCCCAAGATAGGGACACAAGTGTGTTTTTTTTGTTTCTTGCTATTGTTCCTAATGTATTTATAAAGTATCATGTGATTTTTTGTTTCTTTGTATGTTCTTCCCCCACAGTATAACCCCTGTTTTCACTGTATTTGATGTCGGTGCCCTGCATCTTGTATATATACTTCTCTAGCTTGGGGAGAGGAAGGGAAAAAAACGAAATGCTTAAATAGGGATACAGATTTACCCATTGTAACAGTGAGATGTAGAAGACACTATGTTAAAAAATGAGCTTTACAATTTAGGCAGGAAGGGGGGCAGGAGGGGAGTGTAGTTGTGGAGGTGGGAGGGAAGGGAGGATAGGGGAAAAACAAAGGAGGAGATAACAATACTTGATAGGAAATGTACTCATGACCTTGCTCATGTAACTGTAACCCCTCAGTATAATATTCTTATAATAAAAACATATTTTAAAAAACTCCCTGCTAATTCCAGTGTCCTAAGCATTTTTCTATATTTTTCTTTCCTTGCAGTTTCATAGTTTCAGGTCTTACTTTGAAGTCTGTGACACACTTTGAGTAAATTTTTGTAACTGATAAGAGGTAGCAGTGTATTTTCATTTTCTGCATGTGAGTATCCAATTTTCCCAGCACAATTTATTGAAACACTGTTTTCTAGTGTGTGTCAGAGCAGCTTTGTCAATAATCAGTTGGTTGCAGATGTGTCATACTATTTATGGGTTAGCTATCCTGCTCTACTTGTCTACCGTACTTATAATGTTTCAATTACTAGAGCTTCACAGGTTTTTGGAATCAGGTCATATTCTTTGAGCATCTACAAATTTTTCTATCCATGGAGGTCCTGGAACAAATCTCCCTGTGATACAAGGGATGTGTAGTCTAAATGACACTTTCTTCTCATCCTTACTACTACAGCTTCATTTCTCTACCTTTCTATTTTTTTGACATCAAACTCTATAGGTAACCAATTCTTTTTTTAAAAAATTTTATTGTTAAGATGTTGCATGGAGTGGTTACAGTTACATGAGTAAGGCAATGAGTACATCACTGTCAATCATTGTTACCCCTTCCCTTCCTTGTTGTTGTCCCACTATCCCTTCCCTTCCCACCTCCCACACTCCTATCCCTCCTCCTCTCTTGCCACCCAAAGTTGTAAAGTTCATTTCCAATCTATTGTCCTGTAGGTATCTTTGTTGCAGTGGGTCATCCTGTGTCCTTATTTCAGTGTTTTGTTATTCCCCTCTCTCTCCCCAGATTAGACACACACACACACACACACACACACACACACACACACATACATGATGCAGGATATCAAAATTGAGTACAGTAACAATAAGGGATATGCCATAGGGGAAAGAACATACAAAGGAAACAACAACAACAAAAATAATAAAATCAAATGGTACATTTAAAACAGTAACAATAAAGACAGACCTCTTGTGTCCATATTTTGGGGTTCATTTCACTTAGCATCAATTTATATAGTCATTTGACCAATTTCCTCAGTGAAATAATTATCCTCTCTCCTGCCTTTTTTTTTTTGGTTGGTGTTGGGTCTCAAACTGGGCATTATCCCAGAACTCTTTTGCTCTAAGCTAGCATTCTACGATTTGGAGCCATAGCTCCACTATCAGTATTTGAGTGGTTAATTGGAGATAAGAGTTTCTTGGGGACTTTTCTTCCCAGCTGGTTTGAATCACAATCCTCAGATTTCAGCCTCTTGAGCAGCTAGGATTACAGGCTTGAGCCACCAGCACTGGGTGTAGCTTTCCCTTTTGTTACACAAATTAGTAACAGCATATATTTTCTTTATTCCCTTCTTATATGAACTGTGAACCACTATATATATAAATAAAAATATATATATTGTGTATATATATATATATATATATATATATATATATATACTCTTGCACTTTCTTTTTACATGGCCAAGGTAATGAGTACTTTTCCTATTGAGCATTGTTGCCTCCTTCTTTGTTTCCCCCACCATCCCTTCCCCCCCACCTCCACAACTTACACTACGCCCCCCCAAAGTTGTAAAGTTTGTTTTCAACATAGTGTTTTGTACATCTCATTGTTATAATGGGTAAACCTGTATCCTTATTTAAGCATTTTGTTTTTTCCCTTCCTTTCCCCGAATTAGAGAAGTATAGATACAAGATGCAGGGCACCGACATCAAATACAATGGAAACAGTGGTTATACTGTGGGGGAGGAACATACAAAGAAACAAAAAACAATCACCTGGCACATTATAAATATGTTAGAAACAATAGCAATAAAGAAAAAAGATATTTGTATCCCTATCTTGGGGTTCATTTAACTTAACATCATCTTTTTTGGGGAGGTCCAGTTGTGGGGCCTGAACTCTGGGCCTGGACACTGTCCCTCAGCTCTTCAGCTCAAGGCTAGCGCTCTACCACTTGAGCCTCAGTCCCACTTTCGGCTTTTTCTGCTTATGTGGTGCTGAGGAATGGAACCCAGGGCCTCATGCATGCGAGGCAAGCACTCTACCACTGAGCCATCTTTCCAGCCCTAACATCATCTTATATGGTCTTATGTACATAGTTTTTGACCTTTTCTGCTTGTCCCAGACATATACTAGTTATTGCAAATAAGGAAAACCATGGGACCTATGTTTCTTTGGGCCTGGCTTACTTCACTTAATATAATTTTTCCCAAGATATGGGACCAACCTAGAAGCCCCTCAGTAGATGAATGGATCAAGAAAAAGTGTATACACACACACACACACACACACACACACACACAATGGAATTCTATGCCTCCATGAGAAAGAATGACATTGCCTTATTTATTAGGAATTGGAAAGCCTCACACTTTTTCAGTTAATTGTTCTTCATCAGTTCATAAAGCTATTTCTCTCTCCTTTTTACAACTGCATAGTTGACTAGTGTGCATATTTACATAATCCATAGTTCATTTAGGGTGTTTCCAAAAACCATAAATGTTATGCATTTGTTGTAATGAACAATCTTGTCCACATAGAGTTTTATAATGTTAAGGTTTCATCTGTAAGATACACTTTGGTCTGAATGTCTGTGTTACCTCAAAATGTGTACGTTGAAATACTGGCATTAATATGATATTAGGAGATGAGGTCTTTGGAGAGATAACTTAAGTTGTAGAGTGGAAATTTCATTAGTGTCCTTATGTAAGTGCCTTAATTTGATTTCCCCCAGTGTTCTAAGATTTTCCACATACACTATTTAATCATTTGCATATAGAAATAGTGCTTTACTTAACCAACATTTGTGCTTTTTACCTTGTTTCTATGGCAAAATTGTACTGCTAATAATGCTACGTAAGTATTAAATAGAAACACAATGTTCCTACTATTTAGTAGAATACATCTATTTTCTCTCCTAAACTTATACATAGATTGGTATGTGGATGTGTGGATGTGCGTATTACTTTTATCGCGTTGAAAAATTCCTGTTTAACATTTGTATTTTAATGAGTTTTCAATTTTATCATAGCTCTTTCAGGATTTATGGACCTTGCATTGCTGTAATAAATCCCTCCCGCCATGGTGTATTTCTTAATGTGACATTGGGTTCTACTTGCTGCTGGTTATATAATAAGAAGCTTATTGACATTTACTTCTTTGGGCACTTACTTTGCCTTTCTTTCTTTTTTTACTAGATTCTCTAACCATATTATTATTTTTTACTTCACTCTGTCATTATTTTCTGCTTTTAGTTTATTCCTTCTGAACTTTCACATGAATTATTTCTCCTCCTAGTACCATGGAATTTATTTTTTGCTATGATAATTTTGCCTTTTCTTTCCTTACCTTCCTGAGACCAAGAAACTCTGTGTTAAAAAAATCCATTTATTATCCATTTGTGTTCTTCATTTTTAAAATTTCCAACTCAAGGTCTTTTTCATAGCTCCAAATGCTTCAATGGTTATATATAATTATTTTGGAGTATGGGTGTACACACTTCTGTATTTCAAGGTTTTTCTAATAGAATATAGGGGTTGTTGCTCAACTGATACATGCAAACATTTTCTCCCTGATTTTTTTTGCAATGACTCTATATGAGTTTGTTGATCTCTTTCCATTTTTATGGTATTGTAGTGATTTGTAAGATTTCTAGTTTAGAGACTTCATACTCCAGCAATAGAGCAAGGCCTGTATGTTTAGGGTCATTTGTTCCTTTGTCCCTGTACTGCAAATCCAGTGAAGTCTTTCAATGTTGCACCTCTGATTGCAGGATTATAAAATTTATAACTTTTGTTCTTTTTTTTTTCACTACTCAATTCCAAAGGGTACTTCCCTTTTCTCTTTGTCTTCTTTTTTCTTTTTTAATAATAGGCTTTGAACAATGCAGTTTAAATAACCCCTTATCCTTTTAATTATACTTTTTTCCATGTTGTGCTTTGCCTAGACACCATTACATTTTCACATATGATGAATTCAGTCTTTTGTATAGTAGTGTGTGGTGAACTGTAGGACTTTTTGCTAGGACCTTCCCTGTTTTGACTCTCCTGGAGTTTGTCTTGCTAAGCTTGTTCCTCAGAGTTTAGTCAGTACTGAGTCTGGTGCAGGACAGGTGCTGAGCCAGAGATCATGCTCTGAAATATGGTGATATCCTTTTTGTTCATAGTCATTTTATGATGAATGGGATGGCTTCATGTGGTTTGCATATCATTTCTTGTTGGTTTTAACTACATATAGAACATATGTATTTAGGTAGATATTACCACCTTCAGCTACCCAGAAGCTACCAAATACAGTTGTTTTAAAATTATGTCTATTAATTTTTAATAATGTGGATCATCTCTCTATTTGCTTTTATTCAGTTTTCCTCTGGATTATTGGTCTTATGATCTTGCCTTTTAGCATGTCTAGTTACTCTCCTTTTCAGGTAGAATGGGTGTGGATGTTCTATATTATAAGTTCCAAGAAAGTTTCTCCTTCCCACATAGATTGAATTATGTCCTCTGTATTTCTTTTTTTGTTCTTTTTCTTTTTATTGTGAAAATACCATACAGAGGGGTTACAATTACATGGGCAAGATAATGAGTACATTTTTTATCAAGCACTGTTGCCTCCTCCTTTGTTTCCCCTTCCCATCCCCCCCATCCCCCACTCCACACCCACCTCCCAAAGTTGTAAAGTTCATTTTTCAACATAATGACTTGTACATCTCATTGTTGCAATGGGTCCACCTGTATCCCTATTTAAACAATTTGTTTTTTTCCCTTCCCCTCCACAAATTATATCAACATCAAATACAGTGAAAGCAGGGGTTATACCATGGGGGTATTCAAATGATTTTTCTTCATGTGATTGTTTCTAACATATTTATAAGATAATTTCTTTGTTGCTTTGTATGTCCTCTGTATTTCTTATGTTGAAGTTCTAGCCCTCAATGTGATTGTATTTAGAGATGAGGCCTCTAAGGAAGTAATTACAGTCAAATGAAGCAGGAAAACATAATTGTATTATATTAGTGATCTTATAAGAAGAGAAGGAATTAATAGCTCCACCCTCTGTCTTACATACACATACATATATATATATATATATATATATACCAATCTCTCACCTCTATGTCTATGTCTATCTCAGACTTCATTCACCACAGGAACACACACTAAGGAAAAGCCCCTTGTGGGCAAATGGGGAAAAGAACGTCACCAGAAACAAAGTTGGCAAAAATTGCACCTCAGGTTTCCCAGCATCTAGACTTGTGAGAAATAAATATGTATTGTTAAACCAGTCTATAGTGTTTTGTTAAAATGAACCAAGAAGACTAATATACCACGATTAGACATACAATCAGGAATTCAACTGAGATGAAGGGTTCCTTGGTGGACCTCTGGTTTAGTGCTTTTTCTTGGGGCATGATTCTTCCTTTCTATCACAAGCACAGTGGAAGGAAATGCATTTCTAACCTTCAGAAGTTTTCATCTTAACCCATTGGCCTACTGTCCCAGGTAATTTCAAGGTTGAATAAATATTTTCAGAAAGAGACTAGTCATGTGTTTGAGGGAGGTTCTTTTCTATGGTAAATCTCCATTGTGGAAGCTCTGTGGCATATTGTACTAAGGGATATTTCAGTATGATATGGAGAACTGAGTCAGGCATTCACATTTCCAAAGCTCCAAATACCTAAGCTTTTTGGGGGCTCTCTTCGTGCTGCAAAGTCCCTCCAACTGAGAGAAAACCATACATTCATGAATTCCTAAACTTACAGATGCCCTGAGAGAATGATAGCTGGCAATCATAAATCTCCCCAGAATTGTTCTCTCTCAAGAATTTTAGTTCATTTTTATCTTCATTGCTTTCACAGCTCTGATACTTTTGAAAATGACTTTGTAATGTTTTCCATTTGTCTGAATAAGAATATTGACCTATCACACCCTGTTCAGAAACACAAGTATGTCTCGGTGTAGTTTCTAATGTTTGGGACTGTGGCCCTCCAAAATGACCTAACACAACTAATTCATGTTTTCTAGAATGAATAAGCAAATAAATGATTTATACTAACTTGGCCTGCTTTATAATCTTAATGGAGCTGAGTTTGTCACTCTGTTGTGAAAGGCAAAATGTTATTTTTGTGATTCAGCAGAAGTGTTGTGGCCAAGATTCGGGAATTTGTAATAAATGCTCTATTTTGGAAACAAGAAGCAATCAGACCTAGACAATTTAGAATCCTGGACTCTTGCCCTTTATTCTCATGGATTTTTGTTTTTCAATTTATTTTCTGCTCCCCAAGACAGGAAGTAGTAAGTGAGGTATTATCTTGCCAGTTTACCATCTGTCTTCCCTGGGAGACTTCATGAGTGCAGGGACCCTGTCTTGCATACTATTTTATTCTCAGTATCTCCAGTTCAGTGTCTCACATTAGAATCAATGAATGAATATCACTAAGTCTTTTTATAGTCTGGCTTGCTAGAAGATTAACATGGATTAAAGCATAAAATAGAAGTAAAAGAAGAGTTTAGTAGAAGCTATTGACAACAACTGTTACACAATATGGTCCTCAGAAACTTGAGAAGTAACGCTTGAGCAAGGATTGATTAAACAAAAACAAGTGCAAGGATATATCTGTTTCAAAATAACTAGTGACCATTTTTGAAACTAGATTATCCTAAAATCCTTCAAATGAAATAAAATTGTATCTATTCAAGTAAGAACTTCTTGCAAATAAACTGTAAGCAAAATTACAAAATATAGATGGCCTTGGAAATATTTTCCAGTTCCAGTGCTAACTATAGTTATTGGTCACTTGGATCCTGGCAGAGGAACATTGCAGATAAAGGTATTAATACTTATCAATGCCAATCAGATCATACAAACTGAACCAAGGATAAAAGGTATTTCAAGGAAACATGTGGTAACTTTGTAAATTATTTATCACTTGATTTTTGTTTCTCCTCTGGAGAATATTCCTCAACAAACCTTTAAGTAAAAGAAGCATTAATTTCTAAAAATTGCAAAGCTACCCCAAATAGTTCTTATAAAAGTATGGATAGAAGACAAATTAATTTAGGTGAAAATAGTGCAAACTATTATAATGCTTACACACTATAATCAATATAAAATATGTGTTCTGACAACACATTTTATGTGTGTTGTTGGAAATGTTCAGTAACAGGGTAATTGGCCATAAGGGATGATTAATGTTAAATAAGGTACAAAGTCCATCCTCTTACAATTTATTTCATTCAACCATAAATGGAACAGTCATTAGAAGACCTGAGAATATGGAGAAAGCATATGGGCTTTGTAGGAAGCCAGTTCTGAATGCTAATCTTTGCCCTACTCTTATTATAATTTAACTATGTTACCCAAACCTCACTGTGTTGATTTGCAGTGTGGAAATTACCAAGCACTCAGAAGAGTCATTTATCCAAAGGGGTTAATAAGGGCTAACTAGTAAAGTAGAAGGATTTGATCTACTTGAAGAACTCTACAGAAGAGTCTAAACACAGGGAGAAGCAATGATAAAATAAGGAGAGAAAGCAAATAAAACTATGGCATGGTTTCCATTCCTTTAATTGTGAAATTGATAAATCTCAGGAGCAAATGCAGATAAAAATGAAATTCTTGGTCAACAGTGCACACTGGGTTGCTCTGACAATAGTATTGTTACTGTAGCCCATTGAAATTACAAAGAAAACAGGTCCTTGTAATTAGATTAGCTTTGCCTTAAGAGTATTCTGGAAGGGAGTTTGGGAGGGGTCAAGACAAAAATTTTCATCCAAAGAAGCCTATGATTTCTTAAGAAGGCCCATCCTACTCAAAACTGGGAGGGCATCTAGTTTGACGCCCTGATTCCTTGGGCTGACTTGGTGGACTCTGAGTAAGTAATAAACTAAGCTGTCACACATCTATGTTTTGTCACTAGATTATTCAGATCATGAGCTGAAAAGACATCCCAAAATTCAAGAGCACTGGCCCAGGAGGTGCAAAGTGCTCAGCACACCCAGGCCTGAGTAGGAGATTTCCCAGCCCTTAAGACTTCCTTGGAGATCTGGCTTGCCCAAAGAGGAAGACAGACTTGTGAGAATTGATTGAGAAGTTATTATACAAGTATTTAGCACACCAGTTCATGACTGGTAGTGGCTCCCTTGCTACAACTCTCAGCGTGTACAGGGGCCTATATTCATACCTCTTAAACTGTGAGTGCCTTTTCATGTTTTTTTTAAATTTTCTTGTCTTGGGTGGCACTGGGGATCAGACACAGAAATTTCTACGTACTGGGCAAGCAACCTACCAGTGAACTACAACCCGTGTGCTTGTTTTTTTAGACTTTATTTTGAGATAAGTTCTTGTGAAATTGCATAGGCTGATCTCAAATTCATGATACTCTTAAGTAGCTGGGATTATAGAAATGCTCTCCCAAACCTGGCCGAATTTTATTTTAAACCTTACCGACCCATCAAGGCAACATTAGAGATATGTGTTTATAAGTTTTACATACCCACCCACCCACCCACACACACACACACACACACACACCAACATACATGCCTTACAAATTAATGTCAAGTTTAAACTACTTACCCCAAATCTACTGTTTAATTTGAAAACCTGTGAAGTTTCAATTTTAATAGAACTAATGATTTTTGTGTGTATATGTGCTGATACTGGGGCTTGGACTGGAGCTGGAATGCAAGGCCTGGGCACTATCCCTAGCTTTTTCCTTTTTTTCTTTTTGCTCAAGGTTAGTGCTGTAGGTTTGAACCACAGTCCCACCTCCAGCTTTTGGGTGGTTAATTGTAAATAAGAGTTTCACAGGCTTTCTTCCCAGCTGTCTTCAAACTAGGATTCTTGGATTGCAGCCACCTGTGTTGCTAAGATTACAGCCATGAGTCTCCAGTGTCCAGATAAAAATGCTTTTCTTGAATAAAGGAAACATGGAGCCCCAATCACCCCTGTTCCCATCTATCTGCTAGCAGACACCATAGAAGGAAGGCACATCTCTAGGCTGTGTGTACAAGGCTGTACTTCTCTGAGGATTCTATTGCTGCTAATTGTTCAATGAAAGAAAATTAATGAACAAAGAGAAAAGGAAAGCCTGTGGGAGACCATCTCTATCTGGGGGGATTTCAAAGTGTAGGTCTTTAGAGATCTTTATTCTTAATAACTATTCTTCCTTTTGCAGTTCTAAATATTAACTTAACCATATAAAACTGCATACTTCTGAAATTTGACTGAAACCTAAAGTGTGTTCTCAAGAGAAACTAGTGAGATTAAAGAGGTTATGAGAGGGGGGAGTGGTTGCATGGCATATTTATGAAATGACTTGAAGTGGCTGTGATCTTTAACATAAAAGATTGCATTTTATTATAGCATTTGAAAATGTCATTAACTTCACAAGCAGTTAACGGTTTCTGGTCTCAGAATTTCAGAACAGATATTACTGTCATTAAGAAATACATTTTTAACTCCAGGAAATGGAAGCAAGAGATTTTTTTTTCTTTTTTGCTGTCTTTGTTTTCTTTTTGTTCTGTTTGTTCACTTATATGTCTTTAGGAGAGTAAGAGAAACAGAGAAATGGAGGGACAAAGGGTGAAAAAATGCAGCAATGGTACTCACTGGAGACTATGCTGGAAATAAACTATATAATTTGTGGATGGGATGCGAAGAAAAAACTGGGAGAGAACACGGGAAGAGGTAACATTGTCCAAAAAGAAATGTACTCTTTACCTGCCTTATGTAACTGTAACCCCTCTGTATATCACTTTTATAATAATGATAAAAATATAGAACTCAAAATAAAAGAAAAACTAAATTGTTCTTGGCTATGTTTTCTTCCTAAACAGCAATTGCTCACAAAACATCCAAAAAAAAGGGCCAAGGCAAAATTTTGTGGATTTCACAGCTGAGGAAGCAAATAGCCACTGTCCCAAATAATCTATAACTACCCTTCATAATCTATAAATTTTTCTAAGATACAAAATCACTGAGAAGACAAGATAAGTATTATTATGCTAAAATTGAACTCTTTGTCACAAGTGGTTACAAAGCACATTTTACTAATTTCAAGGGGAAAGGGAAAGGAAAAAAAGAGAACAAGAATAGGAATTTCCTGGAACATATGTGAGTGGTACAGAGATAGCTTTCATGGCAAGCAAGTGGAACTAGACCTCAGTTTCTTCCAGGTATTAACTCAGAGTTTTCTGTACTGTTTTAACTTTAACAAAGTCTTTACTTTCTAACATGTATTATTATTTTAACTTTATGAGTAATTGTATATATTTATGGGGTACATATAACATTTCAATCATGTGTATGCAGTTTGTAATCAGATCAGGATAATGACTAAGCTAGAGCCTCAAACATGGATCATTTCTATGTAGTTGGAATAAAAGTGTCTCTGCCAGTTAATTTTGAAATATTCAGTTAATTAAGTAATTGTTTTCAGACTTCTGTGTTGTGACTTGCCTTCAAACCAGGTAAGGGAAGAAGAAAAAGGAGCAGCAGCAAAGAGCTGGGGGGAAGAACTTCTTTTTATTTAGAGCAATGTACACATTCACAACCAGGATGTAAAAGCATTATTTTTTAACCAATTCAGGTCATATATCACCCTAGAAGTTAGCATATACAGGAGACAATGAAATCATACACGAACTTGAGTCTATTTACAATTATGTCACAGGTGTATGCTTTTCTCTACTGTGCATGTTTAAATTCTACTTTTGTGTAAATCACTAAGTTGTCAAGTTAGCTTGCATTGTTTGGTACCAGTGATACACATCTAGTGTTTTATCTTTCTCAACCTTATCACGACTTGGTGTGCTGTATATTAAAATTGGGCTCTGCAGGGAATGCTGCAATAATTTGGTTGTTGTAGAGAATGAAAATGTATAGTGGAGATAACATCATTGGGCAGATGAGTGTCAGTTTGCTTTGAGAGATGAGTCTTATTCCTGGGTGCATGGGATTAATTGGATTCTGTAGTTTACTCTTGCTTTAGTATAACTTAAAGGAAACTTAAAGGTTGACTGTGTGCTTGTCTTTCTGCTGCTAACCGATAAAGGAAGTGTCATATTGTTACATTTAGTGAATTTAACTATGGATGTATTCCATTTATTCTGCCACAAATTTCATTTATTTTGCCACAGTGTCAAAGACTAGTTAAACAGTCAGATAAGCAATGCAGATTCCAGAAGCTGGTCAAGGAAGGATATTAGCACTAGGTAGAATGGCAGGTAGGTTTGGAATTATAACACTGGATTTGTGTCCTGGTCCTACTCTCTATTTTAGAAACACTGCATAATTTATTTAATCATCATTTGAACCTCCATTTATTGACTAGCCCTGAAAATAAATCTGTTCTACCTAACTGACATGGCCAGGGTGAGGCCTGCAAGCTTGTTTGCACCCAGATCTGTAAATGAAATGCTTCAGAGGCTGTGTCTTATCTTTGTGACTTCCAGTGACTAGCCCTGGTAATCAAAGTACGTGTCACAGACATTCATCAGATGAGCAGATAAATAAATGAATAATATGCCAGATGTTATGGTACCCACCTGTAATTCTAGTACATATGTAAACCCAACTACTTGGGAGGGGTCCTTTGCCCAGACAACAGTTCTGAGCAAAGTAGCAAGAGAACCTACCCATAAAACAAAGTTAAAAGGCAAATACACCAGCCCAGCAAATATGAGGCTTTGACTTCGCCCTCCAGTACAATGAATGATTTTTGATAGATGGTGATGATGACAATGAAGATAGATAGATAGATAGATAGATAGATAGATAGATAGATAGATAGATAGATAGATAGATAGATAGATAATGGATACAGGAGCAATGGCTCAGAGAAGTTCTGATGGTAAATGTTAATAATATTTCAAAGCATAAGATCCTTACTTTTAGCTTTGCACATTTTTTTCCTCTGGACTTCCTTTAGTAGAAAATAATCAGAACTTCAAGATTTAAAAGGAATAGTTAGTCACTTAGCAAAGAACCAACCAAAAGAAGTTATTATTCTGCTAGCTGAAAGAAAAACATTAATTAGGTAAGACACAGGCAAAGAAGCAAAATAGAGAGTCTGCAAGAGTGAATTATATTATAATTAGCATTACTAATGCCTCTAAACTTCAGAGCATCACTATCTTGTTGCTGAGTTCTTGAAGTTATTTAAAGTATTTGTGAAGGAAGCCTTTGAAATCCTTGGAGATGAGTTTTCATCTTTTTATAAAGGTTCTTTCCACTCTCATCTAGAGACTGAATATGGTCTGCATTCTGGGAAAATAGAAATGGATTTATGTAAGTCCAAGACAACACTTATGTAACTTGAAAACAATTGAATAGTCTCCACTGTAGAAAAATATATTCCATTGGTGTGAATGGGTGATTTATAGAATTTGTGTCCTGAATTATCAATTTCATCATGGCTTCATTTTCTTTGCTCAGTTGTTCCAAGTGAGGGAAATAGCTCTTTGGTTATTTAAACTGTGACAAATATAAAGTCCAACCTCTATCCCAAGTACATAAGGTGTTTGAATGGAAAACAAATAAATATCCTAGCAGAAGGGCAGTATAGCAACCTACCTGTTGAGACAGATAAGATATATACTTTTCTGCTTTGTTCTTATGCATAAATGTATTTGTTAAACCATACATAGCTATAACCACTTGCTCAACCACAAGCTCAATAATGAAACAGATTTCCAGCATAAACCTCTACAATGCATACAAGGGACAGGGATTTATATAAATATAAAGAGATCTTCAACTATAATCTCATTTGGATTTCCTCAGAAAACTTTGTTTAAAAAAGGGGGCGATAGATGGTTCTCAGCTCTACACCAATGACTGAGAACATGGAGTCGGTTGGGAGAACAGAGCAATTAACTAAATGAACCCTTTCAGTGGCTCAGATAGGATTTGGTCCTTGTCATAACTTTCCATCTCATCTCCTACCAGTTTCCTAGCATTTGTGGTAGAGACCCAGGGAAATCCTATCTATCTAAATCCTTTATTTATTGTTATATTCCTAGCAGCTTTAGCACCTCTAATAGTTTCTATTCCCTAAAAGATGGCCAATAAATATTTGTTGGCTAAATTCATGAATGAATGCTTCTTACACTCTTCCATTATGTTTGAAATATCTCAGCCATTCAAGTTCTATAAGTATTTAAAAGTTTTATATCATTTTGGAATGCAAATCTACAGAAATAGATTTGTCCCCTCCCTATTTTCCTTCCCTATCACATTTCTTGAAATTTTCTTAAAGAATATGGACTTGCAGGATAAGAACTTGATGACATGGCCAATTACTTTTGGATAAATAATACATGAAGTAAAGAGGTCAGAGATGAGAATATAGAAGAATCCACAAGACGTTTACAACAGTTATATTCATGGCCTTTAAAAATATGTAGAACAAGATGAAACAAATGTTTTCAGTAGATGTTCAGGTGCTCTTTCCTAAAAATAACATACTTAACCACAAATCGATGTTTAAAGCCAGATGGTTAATGAAGGCCAGCCAGGAAACTCCTATAATTCACAGTAATGAGTATGGTAATGAGCTCCCATTATAAACCAAACAGCATCGTGACACACTGTATCTATTTCAAATAACAGTGATTTGATTATTTCATATTTTCCAAGGCTCCCAAGTTAATTTACAAGGAAAAATATTAGAAAGTCTGAGTGATGGATGAATTATCACAGCCAATGGATCAAATAGAAGGTGGCCTACATTCTATTAACAGGACCTGTTTAAACATCAGAAATAAAGTAATACTCAAACCTAAATAAAGATCAAGATCTTTCAAACATGAAAGAAGTTCCATTACTATGGTTGAAAAGAAATGTTTTTCCTTCAACTCTTTGATGTCTTTTGCTTTTCAAATAGGACTCTAGGAAAGGTTACGTTCTGTTCAATAGAATAGTTTAGGGACTCTTCCACTATAGAAAAAATGCTATGGACTAAATTTTATCTTTAGTATCAAAAGCAAATATTTATTTTAAAGTTTATCTGAGGTCCAAGAGATTCTCTGAAAAGGTATTTCTAGACATCCAACATAATGTAGGTAGGAGATAACACATATGTAGTCCACCAAGTATGTTTTCATGGGGCCAATCTGTTCATGAGAGACTTACCACAGCATGCTTCCTTCATATAAAGGGATGAGATGCTCAAAGCTGAGTAGTGACAAATGAGGGCTTCAGTATCCCTCATTATTTTCCTCTAATGTGAATTTTGCTATTCACATACTGAGTGCTTGGAATACAAGCCATTATCATTAATGTGCTTCCTTGGTGCCAATGTTCTTATCACCTTTATAAGCCTATTTATTATATTTACAAATCCCCAAGCTTACTATTCCCCAAAAGTTTATAAGGACCCTAGATAGCCAAGTTTGGACATATTCTGATGTTCTATCAACTGAAGATCAGAGGTATTTTTTAAATGTATTAGACAAAGGTTCTTTGGGATATAAAAAAATGACAAGATTGAAAATATGGGTATTATATTGAAAACTGAAAGGGTAAGAAAATTTAGCCAATTTTTTCTACTCAGTTCCTCAGGAACTGGAACCTTCACCATCGAAGTGAGAGATTGAAGGTCTCTAGCACATAATACCTAAGAGGAAAGTTCTGAAGATACATCAGAAATTTCTCAAGTAAACAGCCAACCTGATTATGACATAAAATTTACAATCTGATAGGCTTGTTTATGCAGCCCATGAGGCATATAAACTATAAACTATAAAATATGAACAGACAATATATGTCAAATGTGAGAAGACAATAATATGCATACATACAACTTTGCCTAATGATAATAATATAAAATACAGGAAGACAACACAAGATTATTATACATTGGAAGCCAGCGTATAAATTTGAAAATCAGAAACCCCAACAACTACATTTAAATCACCTTGGAGTTACCAGAAACTATGCAAGGAAAAACAACATCTAAAAATAAAAATAATACACTATTAGTATCTGCAGAGAGATAGGTTAAAATCAAGTTTTTCTAAAAGAAGAATGGGATCTACAATAATGAAACATTCAGATAAAGAGTTTTTTTTACAAATGAAAATGTATTTAAAACTGAACACTCAGTAGGAGTATCTTCAGAAGGACTCTTGGAGAAATTTATTGAAGTCTGAGAAGTTGACCAATGATTGAACACATTAAAAATGAAGCCAGTGAAAACAATTTTAACATCAGGTATAAAATGATTTTCCTACAGGAAAGGAATAATGCTCATACCTTACTACATGCCTCCACTATAAAAAGAATTTATATATCCATAATGGATTAATTCACTGTATTAATTACAACACAGGTAAACTGAGGAAGGGGATGAAAACACTGTGAGTATGTGAAGAAGGGGAGAAAGAAGCTGCATATGGCCTCGTTTTCCATAGTCAGAAGCCATTAACAGCACCAGACACTGACATCAAAAAAAGATGAAGAATCTGCACAGCATAGCAAGTAGTCTCCAGAACCAAAAGACAGACACAGAATGGGAGAAAATCCTAGCCAGGTATTTATCAGATATAAGATTAATATCTGAAATATAGAGACTTCCAAAAATAGATACAAAAAGACCAATCCAACTAATAACTGGGCAAATAAATTGAACGGAGAGTTCTGGAGAGAGAAATGCTCAACATCCTTGGCCATAGAGGAAGCACCCATCAAAATGGCACTGAAGTCCTATCTCACTCAGTCAGAAGTCATGAGGAAAACAAATGACAACAAATAATAGTGAGGATGCAGGGAAAAAAGAAATTCCCATGCTCTGTTGGTGATAATATAACCAGTGTAATCACTATGCAGATCAGTATGGTGATTCTTCAGTAAACTAAAAACAGAACTACCATATGAACTACATAAGCATATATCCTAAGGAATGTAAGTCACATACAACAGAGCCAACTGTATACCCACATTTATAAGAGAACTATGCATGGTAGCCACACCATGGTATCAGTCTTGGTGTCCATTAACTGAAAAAAGGGTATAAAAATTGGTACAGATACACAGTGGAGTATTACTCAGGCATAAAGAAGAATGTATGTCATTTTCATGAAAATAAATGGAACTGCAAATCATCATGTTAAGCAAAATAAGCCACACTGAGAAAGACAAATATCACATGTTCTCTCTCATATGGAGAATCTAGGTATAAAAGTAGAATGACATGATTTAAAATGGGAATTGTTTGGGGGTAGAAACCAGAAAGATGAGTTACAAAATCATTCATGGTGGAAAACTTAGGATATACAGAAGCACATATAGAATTATTATTGATTCTACCAAGAGGAAATAATAAAAGCTTGAGTATATACTCTAGGTATTATTTTATTCATCTCTACATGCTCATGTGCTTATATCTAGATTGGGATTGCTGCACATTTTCTTCAGTTAAGAAATGATAAATATTTTCCTTTTTATGAAATATTTATTATTCTCATTACCATTTTAATGACTTCATAATATTCAACAAAAATTTTTATGCTTGAGTATATCTAATTTTTTTCACAGTGTGCTTTCATCAAAAAGCACTGTGATACATAATATTATACATACATTTTTGCACACTTTTTTAATATCAGTGGATGTAAACCATAGAAACAGAATTTCTGAAAAAAAATATATGAACTTGATACATTTTGATACACCAGCAGCCTGAATTTCATGCCATTACAAAGTGACAAATATGTACAGAGTATAACATGGTATTTTAAAACATATAAACTTTAAAATAATTAAATCAAGCTAATTCATCAACACCTCTCTTTAGTTTAGAAAAGGTTCATATATAGTTTGTTTTTTTTCTCTTTTTATTGGTAAGGTGTTATACAGAGGGGTTAAAGTCATTTTTCTCCTACTTTGCTTCCCTCCCCCACCACTAAGCTGTGAATATTGCTGTTGCATTGGTTCACCCCTTGTTCTTTGTCTCCATTCTGTTGTTCCCTTTCCCTTCCCTAATTCAGATAAACATGTATACAATATCAGGGTACCAAAATCAAATACAGTGACAACAGGAGATATACCATAAGGGGAAGAATATACAAAAAATAACAAGAGGGGTCTGGGAATATGGTTTAGTAATGAATGGAGTGCTTGCCTTGTGTGCGTGAAGCCCTGGATCCAATTCCTCATTACCACATAAACAGAAAAAGCCAGAAGTAGTGCTGTGGCTCAAGAGGTCTAGTGCTAGCCTAGAGCAAAAGAAGCTCAGGGAGTGTCCAAGACTTGAGTTCAAGCTCCAGGACTGACAAAAGAAAAAAGAAAAAATAAGAAATTACATAATACCTTAAAAACATCAACAGAGAAGAAAAACTTCTAATGTCCATGTCTTGGAATTCATTTCACTGAGCATCATCTTATATGGTCATATGTACATAGCTATTGAGCTATTCTGCTCATCTGTTAAGATTATCCTAGACATATACTAATTATTGCCAGTAAGGGAGACCAAGGGACCTATGTTTCTCTGGATCTGGCTTACTTCAGTTAATAAAAATTTTCCCAAGTCTTTCCATTTTCTAACAAATGGGGTGATGTCATTCTTTCTGATGGAGGCATAGAATTCCATTATTGTGTTGTGTGGGGGATGTATCATTGTTGATCCATTCATCGTCTGAGGGGCATCTGGGTTGGTTTCATATCTTAGCTATGGTAAATAATGCTGCTAGAAACATAGTTGTGCTGCAAGCTTTAGTATGGCTTTGTTTGTGATCATTTGGGTAAATGCCCAGAAGTAGGATTGCTGGGTCATAGGGAAGCTCTATGTGGAGTCTTTTGAGAAACCTCCATACTGCTTTCCAAAGTGGTAGAACAAGTTTGCACTCCCACCAACAGTGCAGTAAGGTTCCCTTTTGGCTACATCCCCTCCAGCATCTTGTTATTAGATTTTTTGATTTTAGTCATTCTAACTGAGGTGAGGTAGAATCTCAATGTTGTTTTGATTTTCATTTCTTGTATGGCTAGAGATGAACATTTCTTCATGTGTCTATTGGCCATTCATTTTTTCAGAGAAGTCTCTCTTTAAGTCTTTAGCCCACTTATTAATGGAGTGGTTGTTTCTTTGAGGATTTGTTGTTGGAGGATTTAATTTTTTGAATTCTAAGTATATTTTAGATATGAGGCCCTTGTCTGTTGTATGGCTAGTGAAGATCTCCCAATCTGTGTGTTTTCTATTGATCTTGCCAGCTATGTTCTTTGCCGTGAAGAAGCTTTGCAGTTTCATGTAATCCCATTTGTCCAACTTTTCTTTGATTTGTTGTGTTTCTTGGTCTTTATTAAGAAAGTTTCGACCTGTGCTAAAGAGCCCTAGAATTTCTCCTATTCCTTCAGGGTGTCTGCTTTGACTTTGAGGTCTTTGATCCATTTGGAGTTGATTCTGGTGCAGGGCGATATATAAGGATCTAACTTTAGTTTAACCAATTTTGCCAGCACCATTTACTGAAGCAGCTGTCTTTCTTCCATCCTATTCTTTTGGCTCCCTTATCAAATATTAGGTGGCTATAAGTCTGCAGGTTCATTTCTGGGTCTTCAGTTCTATCCCATTGGTCCTCAGACTGTTCTTGTGCCAGTATCAAGCTGTTTTGATTACTATGGCTTTGTAATAGCTTAAAGTTTGGTATTGAAATATCTCCAGTACCGTTCTTTCTGCTGAGGATTGTTTTTGCAATTTGGGGTCTTTTATTGTTCCATATGAATTTTTGGATTGCCTCTTCTATTTCCTTGAAGAATGAGGTTGGAATTTTGATAGGTATTGCTTTGAATTTGTAGAAAGCCTTTGGCAGTATTGCCATTTTCATGATGGTAATCCTCCCAATCCAAGAACATGGAAGATTTTTCCACTTCTTTAGTTCTGCTTTAATTTCCCTTTTCAGATTTTTGTGGGGAGCCGGCACGAACACCATGGCAAGGCGCCACCCACTTCCTTGCAGTTTTGAGGTAACTCCATATTAGGCAGTGCTTGGCAGGACGGTGGGTCCTGGGCTTTGCGCATGCGCGAGCCACGTAGCGTCCCCAGCCAATCCCGTGGCACCTGGTGACGGCGAAAGGCAGACGACCAATGGGAAAACGACAGTGTTCCTATTCCCTATATAAGCGGCCATGTTTTGTGTACACGCGCTCTCGCGCTCAAGCTCTCCCATCAATTCAAAGGCTCTCCAATAAAGCGTGATCTGAGAAGACTCCTGGTGTGGTGGTCGTTCTTCCTCTCTGGCCGAGAAGGCGTTTGCCGCAGATTTTTAAGGTTGTCATCATAGAGATCCTTCACTTCTTTGGTTAATTTAATTTCTAGGTATTTTATTTGGAGGGGGGGCTATTACAAAAGGAGTTGCTTTCCTGATTTCAGCCATACTCTTCTTATTATTGGCATACAGAAAAGCCATTGCTTTTTGAGGGTTAATTTTATACCCTGTTATTTTACCAAAGTTTTAGATCAGCTTGAGGAACTTGGGAGTAGAGTCCATGGGGTTCTTTAAATGCAACAGTATTTAAAAGAGGGAGAGTTTTACATCATTTTCCTTATGTGGATCCCCTTTGTGTTTGTGTCTTGCCTTATTGCTCTAGCTAGGCATTCTAATACTATATTGAAGAGGAGTGGAGAGAGCAGACATCCTTGTCTCATTTCTGAATTTAGAGAAAATGGCTTTAGTTTTTTGCCATTAAGTATAATGTTAGCTGTGGGTTTGTCATACACAGCCTTTATTATATTGAGGAATGTTCCATGGATTCGTATTTTCTCCAGACCTTTCATCATAAAGGTATGTTAGATGTTGTCAAATGCCTTTTCTGCATCTATTGAGATGATCACAGCACCTCTTCCTTGTGGTTAGAATGTTTAAACTTCCTCTTAACAATTTTGAAATACAAAATACATTAATGTTAGCTCTGGAATCTAAAAAAGTCAAAATCAGACAAACAATAGCAGCCCATGCTACTCAGGAGGCTAAGATTTAAGACTTGTGGTTCAAAGCCAACCTCAGTTTAGAAACCCATGAGATTTTATCTCCAAATAAGTTGGAAAAAGCCAGAAGTGGAGGTGTGGCTCAATCGCAGAGTACCAGCCATGAGTGGAAAGGCCAACTAAGAGCTTGAAGCCTTTAGTTCAATCCCCAAGGCTGGCACAAAAAATAAAAATAAAGAAATGTTAAACCAAATACATACTTTCTAGTAGTCTTAAATTGACAAATTTTGATTTCTTCTGGGAGGTAGAAGAGACAGTTCAGTCCTTACTAGATACTCTAGCTTATCAAGTCTTTGATCTGAGACCATTTTCTTGGAATACAAATTTTGTGTTCCCAATATAGCAAGCAAAAGCAAGTCGATATTAATATGTTGTGAATACAATCAGTATCACGTGAGGTGATGTTTGAGTAAAAATACTCTGACTAATGTTGGATGTGTGGTTCAAGTGCAGGCTTAGCACAGGGAAGGCTCTGAGTTTAAACCCCAGTACCACCAAAATCCAATAGTAATATGACCATAAGGCAAGAAAGTTGATATGTATAAGCCTTGAAGAATCAATATAGCCTTACTCATAAGCATAAAAGACAGCTATCATATAAGAAAAGTGGAAGATACATGGGGTTTACCTACTATATCTTCAAATTGGTGATTATGTTTTCAGGTTATTTAGATGTGATGCCCATTCTAAGAAATTCCAGTAGCATGGACTTGCTGGTATTGACAGAAGAACATCTCAGTTAGCATTATTTTACATAGTGTGACAAAATGGAAGCATGGTAAAAGGCATAGATGAATAAAGGAATCCCCAATGAAATGTATGAGAAAAAATAAGCAATGCTTTAATTGTCCTCTTATTAGAAAGGGAGAAGGCAGAGAGAGGGGAACAGGGGATGAGGGAAGGGACAGAGAGAAAGAAACAATTTACAAAAGTTCTCTAAAAATCGCTTATTTAACCCCTAACATAAAATGTATTATCTATGTATGGAAAGAAATATACTTGTCAGTCAGGCACTGGTGGCTCACGCCTGTAATCCTAGCTACTCAGGAGGCTGAGATCTGAAGATATCAGTTCAAAGCCAGCCTGGGCAGGAAAGTCTGAGACTCTTATCTCCAATAAACCATCAGAAAACAGGAAGTGGTGCTGTGACTCAAGTGGTAGAGCGCTCGCCTTGAGCTGAATAGCTGAGGGATAGCACCCAGGTCCAGAGTTCACACCCCACAACCAACAACAACAACAACAACAAAAGTTTACAAGGAGAGGGACAGAGGAAGGGTGAGGGAGCAGGAGGAAAAGAACTATGTACAAGTGTTCTTTAAAAGTAGCCTAAAAGAAGCTTACAAACCAGGTGCCAGTGGCTCACACCTGTAATCCTAGCTACTGGAGAGGCTGAGATCTGAAGATCTTGGTTCAAAACCAGGCCCAGGCAGGAAAGTCTGTGAGACTTTCCAATTAACCACCAGAAAACCAGAAGTGGCACTGTGGCTCAAGTGATAGAGTGCACGCCTTGAGCTGAAGAGCTCAGGGACAGCGCCCAGGCCCAGAGTTTAAGCCCCATGACCAAAAATTATAAAAGTAGCTCATAAAAAGCCAGGTGCAGATAGGTCATGCTTGTAATTCTAACTACCCAGGAGAACTTTGGTTCAAAGCCAACCTAGGAGGCAAAGTTAATGAGACACTTGTATCCAATTAACCACCAAAAACACTGGAAGTCAATCTGTGATTCAAGTGGTATAGTACCAGTCTTGAGCAAAAGAGCTGCAGAACAGCCTCTAGGCCCTGAGTTCAGGCCTCTGAACTGGGGGTTGGAGAGACTATTAGAAAAAATCCCTTCAGTTATTGTCTAGAAATGCTATTCAGAACTTCTCAACCCAGAAATGGGTATTCAGCGTCTGCACCATAGCAGAGCAAATTGAAGCCTGAGCAACACATTTCAAATCAAAGAAGCAGCAGTTAGAAGTGAGATATAGTTGTTTCAGATGAGCTGTTTCCCTCAGACACACTGACTCTGGCTTCATAAGTCTATTCAACCTTGGGAAAGCCCTTGAGTATCTCTTACTTGGCTGCTGGAGCTGATGTCATCGTTAGTGATTCATCTGAGGCACTTTACTCAGAGGTAGAGGTAGATAGCACAGGTACTTTCTCCTGTCATGGACAACTTCTTTCATCTAAACTGGGCCTTAGATAAAGCCAGCTGAAGATGCTTTTGGAAGAAGTCCAGCCCTTCTTTGGTGCAAAGGAGAGCCTAGCTGTTTCTTGCCTTCTGTATTAGCAGAATAATAGCAATGGCAAGTCTGCAGCTCAGCCTGCAAGATGCATGCATGAATTAAGGAGCCTCCTGGACTTGTTTAGACACCTGTGGTCTCTGACTTAGTAAAGTTTGGCCTCACAGTTAAAACTATAAAGGGGAAAGATAATCATCTATTAAAAAATAAGGTTAGGAATCCCTGGGTACCTACTCCAGTTCACCATTCTAGTCTCACACATATCTCAGCTCATATAAAGCTGTCACTATTCCCAGAAGATGAACTGGTAGGGACAGAGAGAAAGAAATAATACACAAATGTTCTTTTAAAATAGCTTATAAGAAGAGAGGGACAAAGAATCTCAGCTAAAGAGAAACAATGTATTCAAAGTTAAGCAGTTAATAAATTTTAAAAAGCTAAAAGTTGCAACCTTAATTCCAACTAATTCTCAAGTCTCTTTTCTATTTGCTTTTATATCCTGCCTCTTTTCTGTGCTTTTCCTGTTCAAACTTTTAGCCACTCCCCATTTTGGAGTTCGTTATACCACATTTTGTGACTCCATAATGCTTCACAGTTGAGCTTGTGATGAGTGAACTGTGGCATTCCTTTTCTTTTTTTTTACCTTTCTAGCACAGAAAAATAAAGCTAGAGTTCCTTCTTTTTTAAAAAAAAAGTGTTATCTTTAAGGACAAAGGAGTTGCCATTAACAAAGCAGTTTATGAATACAATATATCTTGATCAACATCACCCCTTTCTACATTCTCACCATCCCTCCTCTACACACCACTACCCTCACTATTCTTAATTTTGTAGGATATACATTGGGTCATTGTCTGGTTTTTCCAATTCTTCTCTTCATTCCTCTTCTCCTTACCCTTTGACCATATCTCACCTTTCAAGTACTGACTTCCTGGTCTTTTATTTTGTTAAACTGAGATTGTGGCTTTCTAAGGAGTTACACTATTTGAGGTCTTTCTTGAATCCACCATATTTTAATTATACATTGTGTACACTTGCACACCATCCAATGTATTCCACTCCTGGGTATTTATCCAAAAGATTACAAACCAGTATACAGTAAATCCACCAGCACACCACCAGCATTATTCATCATAGCTGAGGTATGGTATCAGTCCAGATGCCCTCCAATGGATGAATCCATCAAGAAAATGTGGTATATATACACAATGGAATTTTACTCATCATTAGGAAAAATGATATTATACCATTTGTAAAGAAATGGAAGGATGGGAAAAATAATGCTAAGTGAGGTAAGGCCCCAAAAGACAAAGGATCCTTATATGTGGAAGCTAGATTAAGCTGACAAACTCATAAACCAAAGGCTTTTTAAAATTTATTTGTCTTTTTGTTGTCATGGGGCTTGAACTCTGGGCCTGGATACTGTCCCTGTGCTCTTCAGCTCAAGGAAGGCACTCTACCACTTGAATCACAGCGCCACTTCCTGTTTTCTGGTGGTTCATTGGAGATAAGAGTCTCACAGTCTTTCCTATCTGATATCCTCAGATCTCAGCCCTTTGAGCAGCTGGGATTACAGGTGTGAGCCACCAGCACCCTGCTCCAAAGTTTTATTATAATGATTCTTTTAACTTTTTCCTTAAGATATTCTCAGATGATGAGAATATCTCTGAGCTGATACTCATTTTTCATAGAATTACAAAGAGACTCTGGATCCCTGTAGATTTTTTTAATCACACAGAGATCCCAGATTCCTTTCATTCATCTTCCAGTAATATTGACATCTCCCACAATCAAACAGCTTATCTCTAAACTAAGAAATTGCTATTTGTACAAGCCTATTAAGTTACATAAGTCAAAGTACACCAACATTTCCAATGTCCTTTAAAAAAATGCCAGTGTTTCTTGGGACTCCAGTTATACTAGTAGGCAAACCATCTTCCCTGTGATCCAATCTTGGACACTTTCTTAGTTTTCTTGTCTGTCAGAACTTCCAGATTTTTGAAAAGTAATGATCAGCTTTTCTTTGTAGACTGTTCCTCTGGTTGATATTTTCTCATACTTCAGCTGAAATTAGGCATAATCAAGAAAAATACCTCACACAGGATTACCTGTACCACTGAGAGGAAAGTAATTCTACCCTTAATATCCGGAAGCTGGAGTGACTGGGGGCTATTGTAATAATCCTAACATAGAATTGATAAAGGTAGAGCATAAAAATCCCAACATCATCTAAAGGGCATGGGCAGTTTGCCATCAGTACCAAGAACACCTTCCTGTTAAAAAAAAATTGAGGGCAAAGCTAAAATAAACAGAAACTATGAGAAACAGAATGAATTCCAGAAGGATCCCACAGTTCTCAGAACTGCATTATCATTTGTATTTCTTAAGCTCATTTTTGTATCAGCAAGTTATATGGCTCACAGATGGTTTAAAAATCATATTTCCAATGTTCCTCAGATCAAGTACATAAAGAACTATAGGCTTTGGGGGTTTTGAGTCATTAAGTTTTGGCAGGCGATTGAATGACACTTGTTTGATTGGTTTATCAATTTTTATCTCAACATGGAATTACAACACTGCAAAATCTATATTCAAATTACCCTGAAAAAATATATACTACCTTTCTTAGCAAAAATAGAAAAATATAAAGACAAAATATTCATAAACCTAGTCTTTACAGAGTTGATTTGTCCTTCTAAACATTCCTACCAACCTTACTGGAGCATATATTCACAGGAATGCTACTGTTAGATGAATTATCACTTTAAAAATCATTTGAAGTGAATTCATATCAAATGTCAAGATGCTACAATTATCAATAAGCCAATTATGTATTGGATTATCTGGGACAGAAATTGTAGCAAGAGCCCTCATATATTTCTTACTCTTTACATGGAGTTTCTAAGTTCTTTTTTAAATTAAATACGTATTTTTATTGTAAAGACACTGTAGAGAGGGGTTACAGTTACAAGAGTAAGGTAATGAGTACATTTCCTATCTAGCATTATTACCCCTCCTTTGTTTTTCCCCTACCATCCATTTCCTTCCCACCTCCCCAACTCCTCCTCCCTCTACCCCTGAAGTTGTAAAGTTCATTTTCAACATAGTGTCTTGTACATCTCATTGCTACGATGGATCAGCCTGTATCCTTGTTTCAGCACTTTGTTATTTCCTTTCCCTTCCCCAAATTAGAAAAATGTATATACAACATACAGGGCTCCTGAATCAAACACAGTGAAAACATGGGATATACCATGGATGAAGAACATACAAAAGAAACAAAAAAATCACATCATTCATTATAAGTACATTAAAACAACAGTAACAAAGATAAAACCTCTTGTGTCCCTATCTTGGGGTTCATTTCACTTACCATCATCTTATATGGTCATATGTACGTAGCTTTTGGCCTTTCTGCTTGTTTTAGACATATACTAGATATTGCAAATAAGGGAAACCACTGGACCTATGTTTCTTTGGGACTGGCTTACTTCACTTAATATAATTTTTCCAAGTCTTTCCATTTCCTAACAAATGGGGCAATGTCATTCTTTCTGATGGAAGCATAGAATTCCATCTAAGTTCTTTAAATCATGTATCACACTTGATTGTCATGAAGTATCAAGAATTGGGGAAGGTCTAAGATTTTACACTACTGACAGACTCACAGGGAATCCTGCTCTAGTTTATGCTGGAAAACATGAGGTTTTGTGTCAGACAAAGGACTTTATTACACCCAGAAATAACAGTAATCAAATCATCAGCATTTTTTTTAGTACCAGTTCTCTAAATCCCAATTCCCACAGGCAATACAGAGATGGTCAGACATCTGTACAAGTAGTGGATTGCATTATGGGAGAGAAAGCCCTCTGGAATTTAGGAACTCAAATCTTGTAAAGTAGATAATAAGCATATTGTTATTTCTTCCAGAGGGAAATACCAGGTCATCCTCCAAAGCTATTTACCATATTAAATGAAGGCAGTCAGAGCTGTTACTCTCAAAGCAAATAGAAAGGGAAGGCATGGAGAATTATCATCCCACGTGATTAGGAGAGTCCTTACTCCTCTTACAAATGAAGAGCTTTAAATTTGAGTAGAACTATGTTCATTTAAGGAGACCTCAAAGAAAGCTGGAAGAATTTGCATTTTATTGGGAGTGTTTTGGTGTTTACAAATTCATTTAATTTTGTTACATGAAACACACTCCCCATAGAGTGTTGAATGTAAGTTTACAATTGTTAAGAAGTGGAGGTGGGCATAAAGAAGAACCCAAGTTAAGCTTTTTATTTCATGTTTTGAAAAACAATGTGTGTTCTGGTATTGCAGGGCTTCAACTTAGAGCCTTAGTGCTTTTCCTTAGCCTTTTTTTTTCTCAAGGCTACTACGCTACCATTTGAGCTCCATTTCCCTAGATGATTGATCAGAAATTAGTTGCATAGATTTTCTTCCTCGGACTGGCTTTGTACCAAGCTGTCTTCAAACCATGATTTTCAAATCTTAGCTTCCCAAGTAGCTAAAATTACAGGTGTGGACTCCCAGCTGAAAAAAAATATGGGTTTGATTTCCTTTCTTATTTCTCATTTTTAACATATAAAATATTAATTTCTTCACATGGTTTCACATCTGTGAGGCTCAAAGGGGAAAGTATGATATAGTAGAACTTGCATGATCCCTGAAGTTATATTATGTCAAGTTGGAACTCTAGTCTCCATCTATATATGGGAGTTCCATGTAGTAGCTACATGAGATGAACGTGGCACACAGTTAAGTGCTCAGCCACAAAGATAACTTAAAGTCCCTTTAACATGAATGACTTCAAATTCAAGAAAATTCAAGAATAAAAGCATGATTTTCCTATATAAAAGCTTTTCTAAGTATTGAAGATGTGTCATAGTGAATTTAACTTTTTTTTCATTCAAAGACTGATTTTCTACATAGAGTGAAAAGTCTTCAAGCTGTCAAAGCATTAGCTTTTAGCAATGAAATGAATGTTGTTCTTTTAAAAGAACTCCTAATATAATGACTTGGAACAGAAAAGCTTGTCATTTTTCCTAACATGATGTGAATAAAATACAAATGTATAGTGGAAGACCGAGTCAGAAGGAGCTCAGTAATCTACATTGGCTATAACGTGTCCTGGTGATCAACTCAGAGGGCCCTGTGACTTGAAATAGGGAATTGTGCTGTGTTAGAGACTGCTTTGTGGATCTTTCAGTGATTCACATAGGGAGGTGTTGGGATATGAAATAGGTTTTTTTTTTTTGCATTCACTTAAAAGTTACACCACAGCTCTTAGATAAAAGCAAGAATAATTGCCTGCTCAGTGGGCAGGCTGCTATAGAGGAAGAAACACTCATCAAACAGTTGTGTTTTTAGCTTTGGCAGATGGAACATTGCATTCTTTGGTGAGTTCTTCTACTCTGTAAAATTTAATGATTTACCCTCCCTGCAGATTGTCGAACAAATTATTGTCCACAATAGCTGGATATCGATTTGCTTTCGAAAGCCTCTCAACTTTAACTAATAGTTACAATCCAAATTAACAATAACCAAGGAAGTATGGAAATTGTGGGTGCATTCTGGTAATTCACTCCAAACTGAACTTGTTATCTGCATGAAATACAACTGTGGCTTCATGAATAATTCTCAAAAATGTTGAATTTAAAATGAGCACTGGGTAGGATAAACAGTAGTTGAATAATACGTAAACTTCACCATCTGGTATTCTAGTGTTTTAATGGAGCTGAATTTCTTTTATTAGGTGCTGATTTGAGATTCTTTCTGTATGGAGTCTTTCCTTATAAGAGGGAGAACTATAAATTGGGGAAGAGTAAGGGCTATGATTTGGGGCAATGTTCTTTTTATACTAATTCTCTTAAAGGGAAATTTGTGTGTTTAAATCTTAGCTGTTTTCTCTAAGGAGCAACTAATAAATTCCTAAGAGTTTTTCTTAATCTAGACAATTTACTTGTGAGAGTCCCTAAGGTTGGTATATATAGAATGAAAGAGTCACACAATTCAGAAGGAGGGAAGGAGGGAGAGAGAGAAATTGAGAGAGACACAGAGACAGAGACACAGAGAGAGGGAGAGAGAGAGAGAGAGAGAGAGAGAAGTGATGTTTGGGAAAAGAACCCTAAGATATGTATTCAAATGTTTTTTTTTTCTTTCATGCAATTGTTTCTAACACATTTATAAGATTATTTCTTTGTTGCTTTGTATGTTCCTCCCCCACGGTATAACCCCTGCTTTCACTGTGTTTGATGTCGGTATAATTTGTGGAGGGGAAGGGGAAAAACAAATCGTTTAAATAGGGATACAAGTGGACCCATTGCAACAATGAGATGTACAAGTCGTTATGTCAAAAACGAACTTTACTACTTTGGTGTGGGGGTGGGAGGGGCGCCCGGGGAGGATTGGGTGGGGGGGCGGGGGGAGGGAGGGGGAGGATGGGAAGGGGAAACAAAAGAGGAGGCTACAATGCTTGATAAGAAATGTACTCATTATCTTGCCCATGTAATTGTAAACCCTCTGAACAGTATTTTCACAATAAAAAAAAGAAACAAGAAACAAGCAAAAAAGATTAATAGGAGGGAAGTGAGTAACGCCAAAAATAATCAAAAATGTGCACAAAAAGAAGAAAAACAGAATATGCTAAAGAGTTTTGGAAATAAAAGTTGGAGCAAGTATATGGAAGGATGATTTTATGGGCTTAACACATTTCAAAATAAACATCCATCAATGTTATTTCCCAAAAGTTTTATACTAGCTATTCTAGCGACAATGTAAAATTTGCATGAGAATATTTTTTTCCTGATTTGAAAAATTTAATATAAAGTTACATAGAGGCAGCAGGAGACAATAATAATGACAGTTACAGAGCTTCTTGCTGTTTACAAAATGCTTCCACTTGCCTTATCCCCTTTGCTAGCTACAGTGCTCTGTGGAAGTTAAGCAGAGCCCAGGTCTTCACCCCACTGTACATACCACCAAGAGTGGGATAGCTATGGAAAGACAGGATTTGAAGTCAGTTCTACTCCTAAAAACTCTCAGCTTAAACTGTTAATATTTCAAATCAGCATTAACCAAAGTGGGAAAGATGTTCTCTGTATGTACCAAGCAAAGCTATGAGCTGCTTGAAATGTGTCTTCAGATTCCAAGATCAGTTTTTATTTAATTACTGTGTACCTACTGAAGAAATCTGACTCTGCCACTGATTGAAAAATAAGCCTTAGAGTCAGCCCTTCATGTCACTGAGCATTGATTTCCTGGACTTAACATTAATAGGGTAGTTAAAATTTTACAGAGTACTTTTACATCCAATGCTTCATATTATTCATTGAAACTATCTAAATATTTATTGTTTTTCATTTAAGTTGAAGACTTTGCTTTATTTATTTATTCATTCATTCATTTATTCATTCATTGGCAGTCTTGAGTTGGTTTGAACTCAGGACCTTTATGCTTGCTGGGCAAGTGCTCTACCATCTGAGCCACATCTCCAGCCCTATGTTTTTCTTTAATAGAATAAATGTAAATTCAGAGTCAGTAAATATTCTTCCTGAGAATGAATCATGTGAATAACAAAATTTAGATCCAGGTCTTTACTCAAGATCACTAATTCCCCATTTCCTAGGAAATCTGGATTGGGTTGGATGTTTCTAGGATTTCTCTCAGTGCCATCTTTCTTATGTCAAAGACTGACTGGGAAAATCTGTTATTTACATGTCACTAGAATTATGCTGATAACTATGTAATACTAGATGGGGGATGAATATAAAACCTATCATTGACCAATAATTAAATTACTTTTTTTTTCTTTTTTGGGAGGTCCGGTCATGGAGCCTGAACTCTGGGCCTGGGTGCTGTCCCTCAGCTCTTCAGCTCAAGGCTAGCGCTCTACCACTTGAGCCACAGTGCCACTTCTGGCTTTTTTTCTTTTTGCTTATGTGGTGCTGAGGAATCGAACCCAGGGTCTCATGCATACAAGGCAAGCGCCCTACCACTTTGCCACCTTCCCAGCCCCAATTAAATTACTTTTGACACCTCCTCTCTACAGGAAATTTTGCTAAGTACAATACAAAGAACAGTGATGAACCCAACACATGGCTACCATTGGAATGTCTACTCTAGTTTGAAACACAATGTATAAATAAGAACTGCAAATGGCATGCCTGGAGAGTCCAAGAAGGTCTCCTTAGCCTTTCAACCATAGAACTGGTTTAAAACTTATCCTAAGAGAAATTGGCAAGAGCAGAATGAAGAATAATAACCCAGAAAAACACCCTATGGCATCTACCTTCATAGCCCATTTCTTCTTTACTAAAAATGCTTTTTAGGTATGTGGTATTTTGTGAGTAACATTAACATCATCTGTAATATTATTATCACGGTAGTTCTCTTCCCAAAGTAGGACAAAGAAATTTTGTCTAGCATGTAAAATATAATTAACTTATTTGCTAAACTCCATTGAAAATCTTAAATCCATAGAGCATGAAAATTTTAGATACCAGCTTCCTCATTGTCTTTAAGTTAATATTTTCTTTTGTTGTGTCTTTATCTACCAAAGAGTCATTCCAATAACCAGTTCAATTTTTCCTCTTCTTTGTCCAGTTACCAAAATACTAAGGAATACTTGTAATGAATAAACAGTGAAGAAAAGAGAGCAATGGAAAATTTTTTTAAAAGGATGAAGATGCCGGGTGCTGGTGGCTCACACCTGTAATCCTAGCTACTCAGAAGGCTGAGATCTAAGGATCGCAGTTCAAAACCAGCCCAGGCAGGAAAGTCTGTGAAACTTTTCTCTCCAATAAGCCACCAGAAAACAGGAAATGGCGCTGTGGCTCAAGTGGTAGAGTGCTCACCTTGAGCTGAAGAGCTGAGGGACAGCGCCCAGGTCCAGAGTTCAAACCCCATGACTAAATAAATAAATAAATAGAAGGATAAAGACTGTCACTGAATAATTGAGAACTGACAAACTTTTCAATGACTAGTAATAATTAGGTGACCTTATTGAAAAATCTATGTTGTGATGTTACCCAGAAAAATCTTACCCACTTGAGCTTTACTCGAAACTATGTACAGAGTGCATATTTTCTCTGTGGAAAAGTAAGATGGATGCCAGGACAGGCCTTGGAAGATATTGAAAACTGAGAACTCAATAGTGGATTGCTCTGACAGCAGATTAAATAAGTAATGCATGAGGCATCATTCTAAACACTCTTTCCATTTAAATTTCACTACTTCATAAGATAGAGTAGGGACAAAGAAAGAAGGGAACTATAATGTAGCTTGCAATATAACTTCATTTCAAATAACATCTTTCATATAAACTGGTATCCAAAGGGATTTACTAAATAAAATATTACAAAAAAGTGGACAGCATGTGGTATAAATTACAGAATATAGTTCAAGGACATTATATGTGGAACAAATTAAAGCATTTCATCATAAAACCAGAAACAGTGGAGGCAAATGTGAAGAGTTACAGCCTTTTGCAGTTTTAGATGTGGTTCAAGAAACTTAGACATTGATAAGGAAGTTAATTTTTCCCATTGTGTGTGTGTGTGAGAAAGAGAGACAGAGACAGAGACAGAGAGAGACAGAGAGACAGAGAGAAACAGAAAAAGAGACAGAGAGACAGAGAAAAACAGCAAAACAGCAAAAAAGAGAGAGAGAGAGAGAATATGATTGAGTCAAGACTGGCAGTTGAACTCAGGGCCTCTTGTCTAGTTTTCTTGCTCTTAAATGTCATTTTACCACTTGAGTCATACACTAATCCAGCGTTGGTTAATTGGAGTCTCCCCGAGTTTTCTACTTGAGCTAATGTCAAACTGGGAACCTCTAGTTCTCAGCCTCTTGAGTAACGAGGATTACAAATGTGAATCACTGGTGCTTGACTCTGTTTGTTTGTTTCTTTGTTTTGCTTTTGTTTTTATTTTTCCAGTATTGGGTTCTAAATTCAGAGTCTTGTGCTTGCTTATACTTCTCTTGCTTGCTTATTTGGCACTTTACTACTTGAGCTGTATCTCCAGCCCATCTTTTATTTTATTTTATTTTATTGTAAAGATGCTGTACAGAGGGCTTACAGTTATATGAGTAAGGTAATGAATACATTTCTTGTCAAGCATGTTACCCCCTCCTTTATTTTTCTCCTACTATCCCTTCCCTCCCCCACCTTCCCTACTCCTCCCACTAAGTTGTAAAGTTCATTTTCAACATAGTGTCTTGTGAGTCTCATTGTCGCAATGGGTTCATCCTGTGTCCTTATTTCCGCATTTTGTTATTCTCCTTCCCCTCTCCAAATTAGATAAATGTATATACAAGATGCAGGGTACCAAAATCAAATACAGTGACAACAGGGGATATACCAAAGGGGAAGGACATACAAAGGAAACAAAAATAAAATCATTGTACATAAAAAAACAACAAAGGAAAACCTCTTCTGTCCATATCTTGGGGTTCATTTTGTTTAGCATCATTTTATATGGTCATATTACATAGGTTTTGAGCTTTTCTGCTCTTCTGATAAGATTATCCTAGACATATACTAATTATTGCATTATAAGGGAAACCATGGGAACTATATTTCTTTGGGTCTAACTTCACTTAATATGATTTTTTCCTCTAAATTCAGGAATGAGACAAAGATGTCCACTCTCTCCACTCCTCTTAATTTAGTATTAGAATGCCTAGCTAGAGCAATAAGACAAGATGCAACCATAAAGGAGATCCCAATAGGGAAAGATGGTATAAAACTCTCCGTCTTTGCGGATGACATGATCTTGTATTTAAAGAACCCCATGGACTCCACTCCACAGTTATTTGAGCTGATCCAAAACTTTGGCAAAGTAGCAGGGTATAAAATTAACCTTCAAAAATCATTGGCTTTTCTGTATGCCAATGACAAGAAGAGCGAGGCTGAAATCAGGAAAGCAACTCCTTTTGTAACAGACCCCCCAAAATAAAATACCTAGGAATTAGCTAAAGAAGTGAAGGACCTCTATGATGAAAACTTTGAAATTCTGAAAAAGGAAATTAAAGCAGAACTAAGGAAGTAGAAAAACCTCCCATGCTCCCGGATTTGGAGGATTAACATCATGAAAATGGCAATACTGCCTAAGGCTACCTACAAATTCAATGCAATATCCATCAATATCCGGCCCATCATTTTGCTGGTTATTTTGGAGATGGAGTCTCATGGACTTCTCTGCCAAAGCTGGCTCTCAAATCCTAATCCTCTGGATCTCAGCCTCTGAAGTAGCTAGGATTACAGGAGGGAGCCATTGGCACCCCATCCCACCTATGTATTTTAAATGAAGTTATCACATTTTCTTTTAGAAGATGATTTGAACTGTGTATTTGCTAAAGCTGACTTTTAGAGTGCTTTAGTTTAAATATTGAAATCAACCACAAAGGATAAGGAGTTCTATGTGAATCTTCATAAGGCTGACTGCCTAGAAGTGTCAAGTCTAGGGATGGCAAGTCCTCTGATAAGCATGTATAGCATAGTTTAGGACACTGACAATATAACCTGTAGGGGTTATATTGTCTTTGCCTCAGTGTTCTCATCTCCAATATGAAATTACAATAACACCTATGTAATAGAATCGTTATAAAAATCAAATGACTAAATAGCTAAAGAATTAAGTGCATTAAATGGCTGACCCAGGGTTGGTGCCCTATACATATAGAATATTAGCTGTTATACAATTGAGGTCCATTCTAAGGGAATTCCAGGACCACCAGTGAAACAAGCCTCCTGTTCAGATAAAGTAACCAGGATTCACTTCAGATCACTTACCCACAAAGCTGAGTCACTCACCCACCTCCTGCCTTGGGTACTACAGCAGTGCCCTGGCACTCAAGGATGTGAATATGATCTCACATGTCCTTTAGTTGTATATGTCTTTTAGTTTTAGCTGAAACAATGGAAAGTGGACCCCCCTTCAAATTCCTCTGGTCTATCCAAAGACAACCTTTTGTTAAAAAGCTTAGGAAGGGTTATATGAGCTTAGACTCCCTAGATTGTGACTGTTACATGGCCTTACTTATTCTTGACTGGCTTAGATGACTTCCATGAATATACCTTCTGTGGAGACCTGGAGTGTTGACTCTTTGTCTAGTATTTGTTATATATTAGTTACATATTACTTTATACAAATTAGTCCTACACCAGCATACTAAGGTAGCAGGAGTTTATTGTCACTCTATTTCTGAAAGCCAGGAATCCAGGAGTGGCTTAGCCTTGTGACTCTATCTTAAAGTTTCTCTTGAGGTCTTTATAAAACCAAGCTACTGGCCAGAACTGCAGGATCTGTTTCCAAGATTACTTGTGTAGCTGTTGGCAGGAATTTAGAGTTCTCCATCATCTGGGCTTTCTCCCAGGGCAGCTTGTGATGTATGATTTGGCTTTCTGTAGAAGAAGTTGCTACTGGTGGTGGTCTCATAGGCAAGGATACCAGATTCTTGATGTTTCCAGCAAAAAGTGGAATAAAGACACACCAAGAAAAGTAATGAGGCAAAGCAAGGAGTTTAATAGCAAGAATATACATCATTAAGGGAAATAGCTAGGTAACTAGAAAGCAAACCCATAGTTAAGAAAATTTCAGCTTTCTAGCATTTGAGAGTGTAGGAGGAATTCATAGCAATGATAGTGAGCTGATCTTAAGAAAATGAGAGATCATGACTTGGCAGACTTTTTGAAGGGATCTGTCCATGTACAGGGTTGTCATCCCATAATTATGAGATGCAGGCCAGGTGCATGAATCCTTACATAAGAGTTTGTTGGGCAAATATCAGACTAAAGAGGCCTCAGTTTGTTTAGAATAGGACTGAAGTTTTTCTACTCCTAGGGAACATTCTAACCACAAACAGATCACTGCCTACCCTCCACCCCACTTTTCCTCCCCCAAGGAAAAGTGGCCATGGAAAGTACTAGGAGGGAGATCCAACTCATGGATGTCTTTTACAGTATGACTAGAAGAGGGAGTTGGTTTTTAGCATTCTTTCTCTGTAGCTAACCTACCTCAAAGTATCCAAGAAAGTGATAGAGATTAAGACATTAACTACATTTTCTTCCATAACCTTATTTCAGAAGTCACATATCAACAGTTGTATCTACCAGATTCTATCTGTTCCACAGACCAACACTGCTACAATGTAGAAAGATACTGCTCAAAGGAATAACTCTAGGCAGGGCATCTTGACTACCATCTTGGAGTCTGGCTACCCAGACCTTCTGTTCTGACCACACCTAGATATTTTTATCCTACTGAGAACTCTGTGCTACTTTCTTTTTCTGCTCCTTCCAAGTTGCTCAGTATAATGCTGAAATCTTCTATTCTCAAACCTGAAGCAGTTTTCAGGATTTTTGTGGTTGTTCCTAAAAGTAAAGCTGAATATGTTTTGAAATACGATTAGCTATTAGAATGTAAAGAATTTGTAGGTATGACTGACTGTACAGTATCTAGCATATCGTTGAGGGTTTTGAATAGTTAAAAATAGTTACAATTCACATGCTTCAGAGAAATGCTTGCCTTGAATGATGTTTTCCATGTCTTTTCTTTCCTTACTCATTTACAGTAGCTTTCTACCCCTCCCTGTTGCCCTAAATATACAAATCCTCTTTTCATGGCTTAACTTCAAGGACACTTCCTTCAGGAAACCTCCCTTGGTACATCTTTCCTTCTATCTCTGGGCTGCCTTAATGCTTCATCTTACCCTCTTTCCTCAATGGACTCCTTAAAAGGGGGAAGCAGCAGCTACTGTTACTATGATGGAAATGTATGTAGGCTTGTTCTATCAACATAAAGGAAGTACATGAAGACAGCCTGTTAGATGGTGAGGCATGATGAGTGATCTTGCAGGTGAAGAGATTCTCAAGTCAT
This sequence comes from Dipodomys ordii, assembly GCF_000151885.1. Lineage (NCBI taxonomy): Eukaryota > Metazoa > Chordata > Mammalia > Rodentia > Heteromyidae > Dipodomys > Dipodomys ordii. The sequence continues at coordinate 8,391,005 of NW_012267266.1, forward strand.
TAGTTTAAAAAAGAATCTGAGGGGCTAAGAAGGTGGCTCAGTGGTAGAGTGTTTGCCTTGCATTCATGAGGCCCTGGGTTCAATTCCTCAGCACCACATAAGCAGAAAAAGCCCGAGTGGCACTGTGCTCAAGTAGTAGAGCGCTAGCCTTGAGCTGAAGAGCTCAGGGACAGCATCCAGGCCTAGAGTTCAGGCCCCATGACCAAAAAAAAAAAAAAAAGAATCTGAGCAGAGCATCAGTGGCTCCCTTGGGTAAATCCTTGCTACTCAGGAGACTAAAGTCTTGTGAGGATCATGATTTGAAGCCAGCACAGTCAGGAAAGTCCATGAGACTCTTATTACCAATTAATGACCAAAAAGCCAGGAGTAGAGACTGTGGCTCAAATGGTAAAGTGTTAATCTTGAACAACAACAACAAAAAAAGCTAAGGGAGAGCACCAGACCCTAAGTTTAAGTCCCAGTTCAAGTCCCAGTACCCTCACAAAAGTATAGTAAAATAAAATAATAAATAAAATAAAGTCTGCCCATTTTGGAACACTTAGAAGAGTTTATCTGTGCAATCCTAGGATAATGTGTTTCCTTTCCCTTCCTGGAACAAGTAAATGTTTACCTTCCTCCTGTCCTTGACAGTCCGCAACAGTTTTAAAGCTGTTTGCACAGTGACCTTGTGGACTCAATCCAAATTCACCCTGGCTTGCATCAGACAGCACCCAGCAGTTACCCTGCAGGCAATCAGGGTAGCACTGACCCCAGTTTCCTCAGCCTTTACTTACTTAGCACTTCTCAGGGACTGATACCCTGGATCTGTCAACTTATATGTATGGGCTATTTGTAGCTCTCTTTTTATTATAAAAACAGGGAGCAGGTTGTAAGAATATACTGGGAAGAAAAAAAAATACCTTCCAAGTCTCCCATTATCCAACTGTATAGGGAAGTGAAATAAGTTCAAGTTCCCTAAATTCATTTTTTGCCTTATTAGAATTCACTATTGTGTATACACATGCATACACATCCCTCATCCAAACTATTTTATTTAGCTTTAATGG
>NW_012267266.1:8397050-8404430 GCF_000151885.1 Dipodomys ordii
TATTTTCTCACAATTCTGAATCCAAGAGTCCATACCAAGTCCTGTTGAAAGTTTCATTCCTGGCTTGTAGGTGGCAACTCCCATGAGAAACACATGGTGAGACCTGGTTCATTTGAGAGAGAAAGGGAACAGGGGAGAGGGAGGGAGAGGAAGGGAGAATGAGAGCACTCTTTAGTATACCTTCTTATATATAAATCCCACCATGATGATTCATCTAACCCTAGTCATTTTCCCAAAGCCCCATATAAACACCATCACATTAGAAGCTAAAACTTCAGAATAGACCCTATAATAAATATATCCATGCTGTATTTTTCATCATATCAAAAACAAGTTTATAAATAAAAGTATATTGATGTACAACTCACTTTCTGCTTTTAATTTCATATTTTGTCTAAGACCATCATTCTGTTTAATTATATAATTACTGTAAATGTCTTAATATATTCTGAAACATTTATCTTAGTGACAACAAGGAATTCTACTAAGAATATATGTGGGGGGAGGGAAGGTTGCTGTAATCCTTGCTACTCAGGAGGCTGAAATCTGAGGATCACTGTTCAAAGCCAGCCCAGGCAGAAAAGTCTGTGGGACTCTTATCTCCAATTAACCACCAGAAAACCAGAAGTTGCACTGTGGCTCAAGTGATAGAGTGCTTGCCCTGAGCTGAAGAGCTCAGGGTCAGCACCCAGGCTCAGAGTTCAAGCCCCATGACCAACAAAGAATATATGTTATTATTAATTTCTCAATTTATCTATTGATAAACATTTGTATTTTTCCTAATTTTTAAATATTTAAAGTAATACTATGAAGAACATTCTTATAACTTTTTTGTTATATTCTTATGATTAATAATTTCTGTAGCAAAGATTATGCATATTTAAAGGTATAATAGCATTGTCAAGTTTCTCTTGAGAAAGTTTATTCCAAATATATTTTCAAGTACTAATATAGTCTGTTCTTAATGCCTTCAGTTATAACTCAAACTAACAAATGGTTTATTATTTTAAATATTTTACCAAAGGTGTGACATTATTATTTTAATTTAATTTTTAAAAGTTCTATACAAGTTTTTAACTAACTCTGACCCTTAAAATTCTGTTGGTCATTAGAATGTTCATCTCAATACAAAAATTAAATAAATTTTCACATGCATTTATACTTTTAAAGTCTTATTGTATACATTTACAATTTTATCCACTTTGTCTGTTCTGAACTTACTATTTTTATAAGTGATTAGCAAGATATCCCAATTTTTTCTGCAATTCAGTTCAATTTATTCATAAAATTTTGTCATTTCTTACATAAAGAAATAATTCTAAATGATACAATATGAAAATAGATCTTATCCTAAAGGGTGCTTAACTATAAAGTGGTCCTCATTGTGAGAATTATATTGTTATTTAGATCATGTGAATTGACTTTGCTGTGAATTGCCTACTGATAATCTTGTTAAAACATTGTTTAAACATGACATCTCTTAACTCTCTGAATAACAATCTTAAAATATAAATTCTTTTGTATATACATATATAATTTGGCTCTAGTATTGGAGGTTTTACAGAATTTCTCCATAAGCTCAGCTTCATTCTTTTCTTGAAGCCACAATAATGAAAACGATAGGCATAATTAATTTTGATGTATTAAATTAATTTCTGTTTCTTGGCATTTCCAACCAGGATATTGATTGCCATCATGATTTTTAAAAAAATACTTTATAGCCGGGTACCGGTGGCTCATGCCTGTAAAACCTAGCTACTCAGGAGGCAGAGATATGAGGATCGCAGTTCAAAGCCAGCCCGGGCAGGAAAGTTCACGAACCTTTATCTCCAATAAACCACTAGAAAACCGGAAGTGGCCCTGTGGCTCAAGTGGTAGAGCGCTCGCCTTGAGCTGAAGAGCTGCGGGACAGTGCCGAGGCTTATCTTTCAGTAGTTGTACAAAGGAGTTCACCAAAGTTCAACATTTAACAAAGCAGCTTATGAATACAATGTGTCTTGATCTGTGTCATCCCCTACAAGATTTCACCACTTCGACTTACTCCTTCCCTATTTTCCTTAATTTTGAGTATATGCAATGAATTCTTGACTGCATTCTGCCCTCCTTCCCCCTTCATTCCTCTATCCCTCTACCCTTGGCCCCACCCCAATCTGGATATTTATCCAGTCGAGCACAAAGCTATAGTAAAACCACCAGCGCCATGTTCATTGCAGCACTATTTTCCATTGTGAAAATATGGAAGCAGCCCAGATGCTTATCAATGGATGATAGCTGAAGAAAATGTGATACACACACACACACACACACACGAATTTTGCTCTTCCAAAATGCTCAATGATAAATTGTACCATTTGTAAGGAAATTGGAAGACTTGCAAAAAATTATATTAGTAAAGTAAGCTAGACACAGAGAAAGAAAGGTTGCACGGTTCCCCAAATTTGTGGTAGCTAGAATATAACTATAAATCTATAAGAAAACACACTGTGTGGTATACAAGCATCTACAAAGTATAATAGTCTCTATGAAGAGCTCAAACAGTGTAATTCTTTAGACAGACGAAATCAAATCTATCATGATTTTTAAAATGCAAGTAGCCAATAAAAATCTGGAAATGCATTTCTCAATTCATTTAGAACTTAAGCTACCACTAGATGGGGTCATTTAGTCTTGGCCAGATTAGATACAACATAATATAATGACTTTAAAATAAAAGATCTGAAACTTTTAAAAATTATCACTCCTATATACAAGTCAGCTTATCTGTAGACAGCTTTTCTTGAATTGAAATAAATATCAAATTCATTTATTTAATAAAAATATGTGCTAAAATATTGTAAGGTGGCCTTGAAAATTTTCCTTTCAAGATAAACAAAGAAAAACAGTATATACACATTCACAATAAACAGCTGGAAAATACAGTATGTGAGATGATTCTCTGAAGTTTGGAATTATTCTAACAAAATATTTTGGAAGTCTTTATTACAGATTATGCCAAGCATTATTAAAATGCATTATTGGAAAAACAAGAGTTATACAATGTTCATGGATTTAAAAAGACTAAATAATATAAAGATACCAGTCTCTAAAAATGAATCTACAAATTAGATTTTTAAAATTCCATTCAAACACCAATGTAATTGTTTGTGTGAATTGTTCAATTTAAAGAATAAAAATGAAAATATGTGATTAACTCACTATTTCACACTAATGAAGCCGAATATAGGTCCAAGAAAAAAATCTATATGGCAGTCCAAAGATCAGAGAAATGAGAAATAGTTTATTATTAATTTTCAACAGATTGAGGTGAACTAAATTTTTTAAAATCTTTATCTCTTTTTTATTAGCAGTATAAAGGGATTTTTGGTGATGGTTTCACAGATTTATACAATGTACATTGAGCAAGTTCACCCTTTCCAATATATTTCCTAAGTCCTCTCCCATCAAACAGTGTTTAGTAGGTTTCACTATGCTGTGTGTGTATGTGTGTATACACACTTGCACACATGTGCATGTGCATGTGTATGGGTTGTAACATAATTCAATCCGCTTTACTCCATACCCTTTGTCTCACACAAATCAAAAATAAATTGAAAAATATCTAGGAACCTAGATATTTTTAACCATTGAAAGCTATATAGGAAGGAAACAGAGAAGTCTATTGTCTTCATCTCAGAATAGGAAAGAATTTCTTGAGCAACACGTCAAAACTACAAAACAAAAAGTCATATGTTTTCCTATATTAAAATTTCAAACGTTTCTGTATAAAAAAATTCTGTACCAAAAGGGGGAAAAAGTTAATCCCTACATTGCAAAAAAACAACTATGAGTATCAAATTCATGACAGTGGTCATTTCTGTAGAGGGAAAGACGTGAGAAGGAAGAAATAGAAATTTTTCTTTATTTCTTTTACAAAAAACTAAAATAGGAAAAATGTACAATATGTTCAGATAATACAACAGAGTACCAAGTACCTAGGTATTCATTTTATATTTATTTCAAAAATCTTTCTGCTCCTGTCTTCCAATTTCATCTTTTAATAAGCTTATTTTAACATGCTGTCCCTCAGAGTTGAGTGCTCTTATTTGTCATTTGAACAAATACAGCAATGGTACTCCTTAGTCACTATGTGGAAAAAGAACTGTATATCTTGTGGGTAGGGATGGGAAATTAAAAGTAGGAGAGAGTGAGGGAAGGAGTGACATGGTTTGGGATGACATGGTTCAAAAAGAAATGTACTCATTACCTGACTTACATAGCAGTAACCTCTCTGTATATCACCTCTACAATAACAATAGCATATATATTAAAGCTATCTTATATTTAAGAAGATGTTGTTACAAAAATTGCTATCTGTCTTGGGCTTTGGGGTTCAAGGATGATTTATTTTGTTTTAAAATGGTAATTTCTAGCACTTTCTATGGGAAGTAGAATTCTCACTTTGGTTTAACCATCTGAGAAACATGTTACTTCTAGAGGCATAGAGGCTATAAAAATAATGCTTTCACTCACTGACACCTATATAATCCTACCTACCCTAGATATCTGAAGATCACAGTCCAAAGACAGTCTGGACAGACTCTTATCTTCAATTAACCTGCAAGGAAAAAAAAAAAACCAACTGCATCTGGAGGTATAGCTGAAGTAGCAAAGAGCTGACCTTGAACAAAAAAGCTGAGCCAGAGTACAAGCCTTGAATTCATGCCTCATTTAAAAAAATGATATCATTTAAAAAAATGATATTTAAAAAAATATCATTTAAAAAATGATATTTTCAAAAGTCCTATAAAATTACTGGAAGTTTGGGAAAAGTACATTTTCTATTATCTGTTTGGTTATCAGAGCCACTCATCTTGCGACTACCCTAAGCTAAGCAAAAATAAATTATAACTCTACCCTTGATACAGCATAGCTACAACACAGCTATTGACCAGAATCCTCTATCTCATCCTTTTTTTTACTATCATACTACCTGCCAATTTTATGCATAAGGCCTGCACTATACAAATAATCAAATTATATAAGTGGAAAAAAACAAGAACTCAAACATTTGTCTTGTGTGTTATCAGTCTTCACCAAACAATATTAGCTTGAAAAAAAGTTTTTAATTTCAGCTTCCCATAAATTACTACTATTCTTACCTGAACTGGGGGGGGGGGAGCTTTAGTAGTTAATTTTTTTTCATGAAGAACAAGGTGATACTTTTGTCTCCTCAGTTACATAGTGTCATCCTCTATCAATTATATTCTGTACCATTGTTCTCAAACAGGTAAAATTCATGTCTTTTATATGCTCAAGGGAAAATTTTGATGTATAAATACCAACTTTTCCTCTATTTTAGAAATTTACAGGAAAAGAAAACAAATAGTAGTAGATAATATGAAATTAACCTAAGTGCCCATCAGTGTATGTGTGGATAGAGAAAATGTGGAATTGTACTCAGTCATTAAAAAGACTGAAAGTATATCTTCTGCAGGAAATCCAATGGAACTGGAAATCATCAGGTTAAGTGAAACAAGCCAGTTCTACAAAGATAAGTATGGCATGCTTTCTCTCATTCAATATATGTCAATAAAAAAAAAAAAGAGGGAAAAATCACTAGGGCTGGGAAGGCAGCTCAGTGGTTTGAGGCCTGGGTTTGATTCCTCAGAACCACATAAACAGAAAAAGCTGGAAGTGGCGCTGTGGCTCTAGTGGTAGAGTGCTAGCCTAAAGCTGAAGAGCTGAGGGACAGTGCCCCAGGCCCAGAGTTCAGGCCCCATGACTGACCAAAAAAAGAAAGAAAGAAACAAAGAAACAAAGAGAGAGAGAGAGAGAGAGAGAGAGAGAAAGAAAGAAAGAAAGAAAGAAAGAAAGAAAGAAAGAAAGAAAGAAAGAAAGAAAGAAAGAAAGAAATCACTAAAGGATTGGAGGAGAAAAGTGGGAGAAAGTGAAGGAAGGGAGGACATTGTCTGAAAAGAATTGTATTCATTACCTGACTTTTGAAATTAATCCCTGTGTATAACACCTTAATAATAATAAAATTATATTTCAATAACTATATGTAAAAAGTCAGTTAAAAGATTTGACCAAGATTCTTAGGGAAAAGTCTAAAGAATAAAATTCATATTTTTTCTAATAAAGAAAAGAACTATGTGACTTGAGGTTAGGGATAGGAGAAAGAAAATGGGGGAGAATAAAGGAAGGGGTAAGATTGACCAAGAATCAGTGTACTCATAACTTGACTCATGGAACTGTAATCCATTTGTACAACTCAATAATAATAATAATAGAATGCTATTAAAAAATTCTCTGAGGAAGAAGATGCTGTATAAAGGAGATATTTTCCTTTATTTAAAAAAATATCAGGCAAAATTCATTTGTTGGGTTTCTGAATTGTGACTAGGGCTTAGAAAATGAGATGGATTTTCATCTAGATTTTGTTTTAGATGGCATGCTAAATTTTGATTAATGATTAATTGATTTTACCATTTAGAGATGCTTGAAGAGTTGCAACTAAAATTATTTATGTACAATCCTTTCCCTAGTGTCTAACAAATTTGGAAAAAAGTTTAATTTTGTTATTCAGCCTTACAAATAAAGAATATTAGATAAAAGTAAATGTTGAAGAGTTTTCAAATATAAAAAGTTATCTAAATTGACATATAAGGTAAAATATGTAAAAAGTAAAGTGGATGCATAAAAAGTAAAAATCGATAAGCTGTTCTAGTCATGTTTTACTGGAGTGCTGAATAAAAGATGATCAGTCAAGGAAATTATACAATACAGAATTGAAAGTACTTCTCAAAAATTATTTGTTTAAACAAAGCTCTATTAAGTTTAAAAGGACTTAACTGGTCTTAGTGTAGCATGTCACTTATTAAGAATTCACTGGGAGCCCATGTTTCTTGCTCTTCCTGTTCCCTCTGATTCTTTTGGTCACATGTCTGAGAAAAAACAATTAGACACCTATAGAATTATAAACAAAGATAAATCAGGAAACAATATATTACATTCCTTCTAGTACTCTTCCTCCAAGCTCCAGTAGAACCCTTATTTGTCTTGTGCAGTGACTGGTGTCAGGGTGTATTTCAGTGTTCTCTGAAATGCTGGTTCCTATCATTTCCACTTCCTGGAACAGGGGTACTTGTTTGTGTACAAAATGCATTCCTGGAAATCACTTGATAGATATCTGTGATGACCTACACCATTTCTCACAAAAAACCAAGGTCATAACTGAAGGTCATGGTTCCAAACAGAGGATACAAAAACTATTTTCAGCTAACTTTTGCCATAGAAATGCTCCTGGATTGGAAAGATTAACATCGTGAAAATGGCAATACTTCCCAAGGCTATCTACAAATTCAATGCTATACCTATCAAAATTCCAACCTCATTCTTCAA
>NW_012267266.1:8406645-8439439 GCF_000151885.1 Dipodomys ordii
TAGGAAATGGAAAGACTTGGAAAAAATTATATTAAGTGAATTAAGCCAAGCCCAAAGAAACATAGGTCCCATGGTTTCCCTTATTTGCACGATCTAGTATATGTATGAGTCAAGCAGAAAAGGTCAGATAAGGGGATGTTAGGAAAATGAAACCTAAGATATGTATTTAAATATTTTTATCTTTCATGCATTTGTTTCTAATGCATTTATAAGATTATTTCTTAGTTGCATTTTATGTCCCTCCCCCACAGTATAACCCCTGCTTTCACTGTATATGATGTCGGTATAATTTGTGGAGGGGAAGGGGAAAAACAAGTCATTTAAATAAGGATACAGGTGGACCCATTGCAACAATGAGAAGTACATATTGTCATGTCCAAAACAAATTTACAACTTTGTGGGGGGAGGGTTGGATGGGCGGTGAGGGGAGGCTGGGAAGGGGTGGGAAGGGGAAACAAAAGAGGAGGCTACAATGCTTGATAAGAAATGTACTCATTATCTTGCTCATGTAATTGTAACCCCTCTGTACAGTATTTTCACAATAAAAAATAAACTAAAAAAAAAAGAAATTCAACAATGATATATGGTATGTCCTCCGTAATCATAAAGAGTAACAATATCATAATCTGTGCCTTTTAAAATAGGCATGCATCTTCCAACTACATTGATTCTAGAAAGGGAGTATGTATAGTTACATCACACAAAAGAAAATCAAATTCATCTACAACACATTAACCATAAAACAATGTAATAAATTCAATCCACTGAAATACCTTCAATCAGCCGGGCTGTGGTAGCTCACACTTGTAATCCCAGCTACTCAGGAGTCTGAGATCTGAGGTTTGCAGTTCAAAGCCAGCCTTGGCAGGAAAATCTATGAGACTCTTACCTCCAATAAACCACTAGAAAACCGGAAGTGGTATTGTTGATCAAACGGTAAAGTACTCTCCTAGCGTTGAACAGTGCAGGGACAGTGCCCAAGCTCAAAGTTCAAGCCCCATGACCAACAAAACAAAAAAAAAAAAACAACCTTCAATCAGCTTAATTTTCTATTCATTTTTACAATTTCAAAGAGGTAGGTATTTTTTATTTTCATTTTTTAGAAAAAGAAACTAAAGTATCCTCCATTGAATTTCTTTTTTTTCTTTATAGATTTCTGAATAGTTATTTAATACTACTCCACACAGAAGGGAAACTAGTGAATGATTTTCTGGATAATTATAAGAAGAGAAAAGCTGGGCAGCTGCCTATAATCCTAGCTTCTCAGGAGGCTGAGCTCTGAGGATCACAGTTTGAAGCTAACCGGGGCAGGAATATCCATGAGGCACTTATCTCCAATTACTCACAGAAGCCCTGGCCCAAGTGGTAGAGCAAAAGGAGCTTAGGGACAGGTCCCAAGCCCAGAGTTCAAGCCACTGGAGTGGCAATAATAATAATAACAACAATAATAATGATGATGATATGATGATGATGTCAATGTTGGGTTCCTCCCATGAAAGCATCTCCTTCTTTTACCCTTAATTGACTTAGTGATGTCCATGGCTCTTCTGAGTCAGACCAATGTATTACTGCAAAGACCACATATCATCTTCTGATCCACTGACACTGTCAATGTAGCTTTCTTTTTCTATTCTGCACAGGAAGATCTGAATGGAGGAATGCATAAGGGGGCATAGCAGAAACATTGTGATGGTGAGAGCCATAGGATTTGAATAAAGAAAGGACACAGTAAATGCTGTTGAGAACAGCTTTTGTCCCTCGAAGGTTTGTGTGATAGAAGCTTGGTCTTGAAGTGGATTTTTGTGGGGTAGAGCCTTGTGGGAGGGCATTAGGTCATTGAAAGCACACTTTTGAATGGGAATGTGGGACCTTTGTCTCTGGTTTCTGTTTCAAGAAATGATCTTTTCTTCCCACTGCTGACATCTAACATGATGTGATACAGCCAAGGGGTCCTTTAAGATAGCCTATACAATGCCCTTAGGACTTTGAGCTTCCCAAACTATCAGCTAAATAAACTTCTCTCCTTCTTAGAATTAGCTTGCCTTGAGCAAGCAGCTTGAAAATAACTCTAAATATTGTGTCACTGCTTATAAAGCATGAGGACTTGAGTTCAGTGCTTAGCACCACCAAAAAGGGAGAATTCTTACATTTCACAAACATAACATTTTTATACATTTCATTTGATTGTATGTCATTATAATCAAGTGATATAGCTTTTAAAGGGTATTTGCTGGGATTGTGCCTATATACAAATATCATATAAATGATCTAGTTTGTTATACACTGTAGCCATATTGATAACTATAGGCTTCCCTTTCTCAAATATCAGTAGAACATATTTCAATTAGTTTGCTACTTTAAGTAATAACTTTGAAAAGAAACTATTAGTGCAATAAATAGTTCTCTTTCTACTTAGAGAGAGGCAAGTAGAGGATAATTGGTTGTGTAGAACCACAATGTTCACCTTGACATAATGATCATCCTGCCACATATTTTTCAGTAAATAACTTGTCTGAAGGCACTCAATATTTCCATATTGAGTTTGCATTTTGTCCCCATCCAGTCTGTTAAGAAAAAAGAATAATGAAAGTAATTTGTATATAGGGCTTCAATAAATAGACTTTCAAGTTGAAATTGGAAGTATTTAGCTTTTGTTCCACCAGTCAAAAGCTTTTTCTCATCTTTTTTATTACCTTACATTAGTTATCAGAGGGAGATTTCACTGTAACATTACCACATGTCGAAAGTTTTAATGATATAACTCATCATATCCCTCTAGTGAGCCAAAAGTCAATATATATTTAGAGGACTGAACATTTCATGGACTGTCTTGTTCATAACAGTTCCAAAGATAATTGTTTAAAAAATGGATTACCTTTCATCTGCTGACTCATTAACTGCAGGTATTTTTGTACATATAATACCTGACACATCTTAAAAAAGGAAATAAGGAGAGAAGTAAAGGGAGAAGGGACTCCTTGAGAAATCTGTTGTTATATCATTCTAAGAATTAACCTGAGCCTTTTCTGATCAGTCCCTGTGATTTTTCAGTTCCTATGTAAATGTATGTGTGTACCTGCAGGGATACTATGTCACAGATGGAGAAAATGTAATTGCAACAGAGAAAACCATATGTAAAATGATAAGCATTTCGCCTCTCTCTCCTACACTAATGTTATTAGGGCCATCCCTAATAGCCAGGCCAAGAAGTTACCTCTTACTACATCTGTTTGTTGAAAATGTGACAGGAAAGGGATGGCTTTTGCCAATCTGCTATGGTGATTTAACATAACACCAGCTAGAGGTTAGCTCTAACTTATAAAGCTTCGAAATAGTTGGGTTATGAGTAATGGGGCCTACTTTTCCTACGATGTAAATCAGAAGATACTACGTAAATCTGGGCAGTTATAATAAGGTTCATAATTACTACTACTTACTGAGTGGCCACAAATTTCCAGATACATAGTAAAGTTTTGGTGTATATTGTTTTTGTACTGAATTTATTACAACAGCCCTGTATAATTATATTTATGCTGTTTCCTGAATAATGAAATCGAAGTTAAGTAATTTTATAAGGAGTAGATGGAGAATTTCAACTTCAAAAGGTCTATCTCCAAATGTTCTTCTCTTTCTACTACCCCTAGTCAGAACCTCTGTCATTGCCAAAAAGTTGACTGAATATCCTTATAAATGGTAGTTGGTATATAATACATGATTTCCCAAATTTATTTAGAGAGACTTATCATCATAGTTCTCCTATGGATATTCAAGTCTTAGAATCCACTTTCTATTTCTTTATCAAAGTCAATTTGATAACATTTGTAATTTACATAGTACCCTTCAAGATAATCCACTTGAGTACTGCTGGATCTCAGAATCTTTATTTTTATTATCTTAAAATCTTTATACAATAGCGTTTCAATATTACATGTCCACTTAGGTATACAATGCATCTTGATTAGCCTCACCCATTGTGACTCCCCCATCTTTCCAATCCTTATCCATCTCCTACTGTTTCATGTATATACATTGAGTATTTTCAATGTAATTGCTTCCCATTCCTCTCCCAATTCATTTATCTCCATGCACTGAGTTCTTATTTTCCTCAGACAGGACTTGTTTCAGCATTCGATTACATGTCCAAAGTGGGGTTACAACATAGAAACTCACCTCTGTAAATGCCATACTTTAGTCAACTTGATTGGGAATATATGCATTTGGCAGTGTATGTCTTTTCACATATGTTTATATTTTAGATCTAACTTCCACATATGAGAAAAAGTATGCTCCCTTTATCTTTCTGACTGACCTTCCTCACTCAGTACACTTTTGCCTATTCTATCTGTTTCCCTGTAAATGACATAGTATTATTCTTATTCTTCCTGAGGATGAATAAAATTTCATTGTTGTATATGTGCATAGATGTATGTATTATGCATTATGTGTGTGTATATATATATATATCATATTTCCTGACCCATTCATTGATTCATTAGTTGATCAGTTGACTAGAGTTTGACAAAAATTTCAATATTGTTTTGTTTTCATTTCCTTTATGGCCAAAGTTGTTGTGTATTTCTTAATATATGTGTTGGTCATTTGTACTTCTTCTGAGAATTTTCTGTTTAATTCCATTGATCATTTATTAATTGGGTTATCTATTCTTTGGGGATCCAGATTTTTTTAGTTTTTGTGTATTCTAGTTATTAGACCCTTATCAGATGTATAGCTAAACAATTATTCTCTCTTATTTGCTAAGTTCATGGGATTCTATTCAAGAAGTTTCTGTATATGACAATAAGTCACACTGTTTATCTTTCCTCTAGTAGTGTCAAGGTTTCAAGTCTTGGTTGAGTCTTTTATCTACTTTGAATTGATTAGTGTAGGTGAGAGACAGGGATCCTCTTTCGGTCTTCTGCATATGGATATCATTTTCACAGCACCATTTGTTGAAGAGGCTGTCTTTTTCCAAACACATATTTTTAGTTCCCTTTTTTAAAAACAATCAGATGGCTGTAGGTGTGTGAGTTCATTTCTGGGTCTTCTATTATGTTCCATTGTTCTTCAGGTCTGTTCTTGTGCCAGTACCAAGCTCTTTTTTCTTACTTTGGCTGTTGTATAGTTTGAAGTCTAGAATTTTGTGGATTTCAGATTCTTTGGACAGGAGTGCTTAAATCCATACTTAGTGAATATCAAGGTTTGATGTTGAGGATACATTAATAATTATATACAGGCCTTTATTTTGACAACCCAAAACAATAATTCTACATTTTGCTGCCCACTAAAACAAATGCAATGGTGGCAATGGAATGAGGAGAATGTATTAAGGGGAACAAATAATGCTAAGGATTTAGAGGCTCAAATTACTAGATCTGAAAATTATTGAATTCCTATTTATTGAACAGCATATTATCTTAAATCAGGCAAACATCCTATTGTCTCCTGGGACAACCACTTAGGAGTTTCTTCCTCTCTCAAAAATGCATGTCAAAATATCATTCTGTTATAAATTCACAAAATTTTTTCTCTCAGGGAGAGAAAAAATGAGAAGCTTTAGATATGGTCGAGTACCCATAGATATGGTTAGCACATTTTAATTCTGCTTTGAAATATTCCTGATACCGTTACCAGGAGAAATTAAGATGCATATAGCAAAGCATGCTTTGCCAGGAATAGCCATTTTATATTAACTCAATGTGCAATAACATTGAGTTTCTTATCTACTATTTCTTTTTGCAACCTTTCTCTGTTGCTCTTCTGTATAGATGTAAATACATCATTCTGTTTATTCATCCTGATCTGCGCTTCCATCCACATGTCTCCTTCAAGTTAAGGAACTAGTGTGCCCCTAGAGGAGAAATATTACTGACAGTCACAAAGCGAAGATGGTTCTAATGGGAAATACTTTGGCACCATCACAGGAGCTGCCAGCACGGCTGTTTCTGGCTATCAGTTAGAAACTGGCAGATGTTAAATTGACATATGTTAGAAAATAGCTCTCAGAGACTCATGTTTCAGAGTCTATAAAAGAAAAACAGATGACACTACTTTTTTTTGGCTTAAACTGGGTAACTAGAAAATCACACCAGATGTGCTAAGATGTTTGTCTTTACAAACATATTCATTTTCTGAGAAAGAACACCCAGAAGCTGGAGTTAGAGATGTACTCCTGGAGGAGTACTTTGGCTTTCTTTCCATGGCTTTTGTTTTCTATTGAGATGAAAGTATTTGGCAAAAATCTAAGGGCCAAATACTATTCATGCAATATTTTAATTATTATAGAGTTTATAAGCTGGTCAATTCCCCAGTTCTCCATAGAATTTGTAAGTGAGAAAGCTAAATTGAATTCTTAGGGAAATTACATTTTGGCAAAGCCTGAAAATATAGAAACTATTGAATAAAGTAGATCAAAATTTGTATATTCTTATCATTCATTGTTTTTTCAAGATTACTGTAAATGATCCATTTTCACTTAGGTAAACACAAGAAATCATATTTAAGTATCTAAGAAACTGGCATTTGTACAGATTTACAAGTTGACAGAGGCATTTGGCATTTGTGTCTCTGTTTCTCCTTCTCCTTTGGGTAACAACACTTTTCATGTGTTTGAGATACACCCCTTTCCACACCTTGTTGCCTATGCCTAGATTGCTATCCACTGCAGAGCTTGTGATGGGTTCTGACAACATGGATGTAATGATGGTTTCAGAGCAGAAAACATGAGCCAGTGTAGGTTAGTGAAATACATTCTTTATACTTTATTGTTATTGTTATTTTGCCAGTTGTGGGGCTTGAACTCAGGGCCTACGCACTGTCCTTGGGCTTCTTTTTTTGCTCAAGGCTAGCACTCTGCCACTTGAGCCACAGTGCCACTTCTGGCTTTTTCTGTTTATGTGGTACTGAGGAATCGAGCCCAGGGTTTCATGCGTGCCAGGCAAGCACTCTACCACTAAGCCACATTCCCGGTCCCATTATTTGCACTTTTGACAAAGTTGAGAAAAACAAACTTTCTATTCCAGTTGGAATTAAAAGTTTCAGGTTATAAGCACTGTGCTCCCAGCAGATGTTCTGCCACCAAGAAGAAACTAAATCAGCACAGAATACAAAATAGGAGGGGTTGAGGGAACACTGATTGAGTTCTCACTTTCAGCCTGTGGATCTGATCTATTTGTGATAACTTTTATCCTGTGGATCTGATCTATTTGTGAACTTCCAAATTAGTTAAGCTCTAGTTCTTCTCTTTGTTGAAATCCTGTTTCAGATGAGTTTTATTCAACTGAAATCAAGAAAGCATGATGATTGCGTGAGAAATCACTTTCTGCTAAGGGAATTAGGGAAGAATCCATGGTAGATGGAGCTCTGGGAAGGAACTTGACAGCTGAGCCACAATAAGAGAAGATGGAGAGAAAGAAAGAGACAGAGACAGAGACATTGCTGGTGCTGGTGCTGTGGCTGCATGATCCAAGGTTTTGGGGCCAAACTGAACAGGAGAGTGGCTACAAAGTCACTGAAGATTCGGATGCATAAAGTACGTCAGCTTGGGTTACTAGTCTCAGCTATCACAGGTAGACTCCAATCAACCCTCTTAATTATACAGTATTCCATGGGATAAGAGATACTCTTAAGAACAATAGATGTGATTCCATGTATGATGACACGTAGCTGCAGGCTGTGGATAGAGACTGTATGCATGGTGGTAATGGAGAGAAAGAGAGGCACCAATCCCACATCCACAATGAAAATCCTTGTTCATGCTTCAAGCCTTCCTAAGTATGTCTGTGTGCTCCAGAAGAACTGTGAAAGACTAGTTAACGGAAAAGGACCCACTGAGCATCATGGTTTTCTAACATTTTTAAACATAGCAAGATTAATTGTTATATCAGGACACACACACACACACACATACACATGCACACACAAATCAAAAGTTGATACAATGGTACTTATACACCTTTATTGCTTAAATTCTCTGACATTTTCTATTCTGTTTCATGGTTTTTTTTTAATGCTAAATGGATCCACTAACCTGATTTCATGGCCCTTCTTCAAGCCAGGAGTTTGAAATCTGATCTGACAGTGCTATTGACAAACGCCAGCAGATGTCTCTGTAAGTGACCACACGTATGTGACAACCACTGAAGGTGATAATGACAAGCAAGAGTGCTTTCCCTAACAAGAACCACAGCATCACTTACTATGTTTATTTTTACTTACTTTTCTATATATACCACATCATTATAAGGTTCTGTATTTCAAAACTACAAAAGGGCTCAACCATGCCCCAATATCTCACATCTATAATATTAGCTATTCAGGAGCCTGTAGACCTATAGGATCTCAGATTTAAGTCATCCCAGGCAAAAAAATCAGTGACAGTCCAAATTAACTAGCAAAAATGCCTAGATGTGTGGCTCAGGTGGTAGAACAGCAGCTGTGAACAAGAATGCTGAGTGTGATAGCATAAGATCCTGAGTTCAACTTCTGATATTAGCACAAGAGATTAATATATATATATATAGAAGAATTCATAATGAAAATTCCCCCTTCCAATTTCTGCCTCTCAAGCACCTGTCTTTTTCATAGGCCAATCAATGTTACTGCTTTTTTCTGTTTTCATTCTAACATATCTTTCTGCTTATAAACGTACACATGCCCTCACACATAAGTACATACACTTTTCCCCCTCAATTTACAAAAGGCTAATATTATTTTTAACATTCTTCTGTACTTTTCTTTTCTTTCCTTAGTTTATCTTAGGGATTGATACACTAATAAGACAGGGGGTGCAGGCAGAGAATCACATTTTTTTGTGTTTTTTTTGGTTTTTGTTTTTTTTGGTTTTTTGTTTTTCTGGGTACGGTCATGGGGCCCGAACTCTGGGCCTGGGCGCCGTCTCTCAGCTCTTCAGCTCAAGGCTAGCGCTCTACCACTTGAGCCACAGCGCCACTTCCGGCTTTTTTCTTTTTGCTTATGTGGTGCTGAGGAATCGAACCCAAGGCCTCATGCATGCAAGGCACGCGCTCTATCACTGAGCTACCTTCCCAGCCCCTCTTTTTTTTTTATGTTGCTCATTTTTTTTTAATGTGAAAATGCCATACAGAGGGGTTACAATTACACGGGCAAGGTAATGAGTACATTTCTTTTTCTTTTTTGGGGGGGTGGGAGTTCTGGTTGTGGGGCCTGAACTCTGGGCCTGGGCGCTGTCCCTCAGCTCTTCAGCTCAAGGCTAGCGCTCTACCACTTGAGCCACAGCGCCACTTCCGGCTTTTTTCTTTTTGCTTATGTGGTGCTGAGGAATCGAACCCAGGCCCTCATGCATACAAGGCAAGCGCTCTTCCACTGAGCCACCTTCCCAGCCCCTAGAATCACATTTTTATGGCTATAAACTACATAGTATTTCACTGTACATAATGCCATTTATTGTTTAACCAGACACCTTCTAAAACATTTGTGAGTTGTTTACATTTATCGTCATCCACTAGGATATATAAAAACTGATGTTTCTGCTATAGGTACAGTCTTGTTAGCCATTTATCTCCACTACCTGGGAGGGATAACTATTTGGGCATGAGTGATTAGATTCAGTACCTCAATTACACTTCACTTTATTTTCCGATTATTTCCCTTGCTTCCTTCCTATGTTCCACACTGGTGCTTACCAATGGGATCCATGCATTTGAATTTCTCTCTATATTTGTTTCATGCTTGATTAATTATGAAGCTTAGTAACACTGGGAACAATAGACTTGATCTTTGTCACTGCTGTATATGGAGGCTCCTGTGTCTCCTGAACATTTCCATATCACTGTACCATGAGTTGACTTGCCTTCTCAGCTGGTCTTTTTCCACTTGGTACTTCTGGCTTTCAAGACAATATGCCAGCCAGCCAGAAACCCTTGGATGTTTCTCTTTTTTTTTTTTTTTGTCGGTCGTGGGGCTTGAACTCTGGGCCTGGGCGCTGTCCCTCAGTTCTTCAGCTCAAGGCGAGCACTCTACCACTTGAGCTACAGCGCCACTTCCGGTTTTCTGGTGGTTTATTGGAGATAGGAGTCTCACGGTCTCTCCTGCCCGGGCTGGCTTTGAACCGCGATCCTCAGATCTCAGCCTCCTGAGTAGCTAGGATTACAGGCGTGAGCCACCAGCGCCCGGCGGATGTTTCTCTTTTTATGATAATTGATTTGAGATTTTTTTTAACTCTTAATTTCTTTTCTTTTCTTTTTTTTCCAGTTTTCAGGACCTGGGCTCCGTTCCTGAGCTTTTTTGCTCGATACTAACACTCTACCACTTGAGTCACAGCTCCACATTTGGCTTTTGGGGCGATTAACTGGAGATAAAAATCTCATGAAATTTTCTGCCTGGGCTTGCTTTAGCCTGCAATCCCCAGATCTCAGCCTCCAGGGTAGCTAGGATTATAGGTATGATTCACCAGCACCCAGATAACTCAGAATTTTTAAAAACAAATTTCTGACTAAGAAATTGCTAAATAATGCTTATTTTATTATACCTTTAATTTGGGCATATATCTTCACATACACACATTTTAATAAACAACTATTATATTATTTCAAGTACCTGGTTTTCAAAGGGACCGTAGCGTACTGCCTACAGCCAGAAATTCTTCCATGATTCATTCTTTAAGTATGAAGATTAGAAATACTTTCATGTTGCTTCCACATCTCACTTATCATATTGCTATTCCAACCCCACATGCTATGTTGGCCACTGGCAGATTTCACCCCATTTGGCCCCATGGCTGGTAAAAGTCAGCGGTATTCTATGACTGAACTCATTCTCAGCTCCTCTGATGATTGGAATATGAAGAACTGAATTTCTTTTCAGACACTGCAAAGATCTGTGAACTACTATCTAAGCTTTTTCCACTTTCATTAAGAAGTGTCACTTAGCTCTCTGGTTTGCTCTTTCTATTTTTCAGCTCAGTCTCTCTGAACCTGTTGGGGCTAAGGTCACAAAATATACTTCATCTTCATTTTTCTCATTTATTCTTAGTTCACTTCTGCCATCTTTGTTAATAGCAATGTGATATGTCTCTTTTGATGATTTTTTGAAAATATCATTTGCTTCCTGGTTTCATTATTATTTTGGCTAATCTAATAATAGACTTCCTTCTTTAAATTTCACCTGTTACTTACATGAGACTGTAACAAGTTCAGGAGCAAAGCTGAAATTCATAAATATTGTACCAATGCTCAGACCTGCCAGGCCAGCCACCATATATAACCCTAATGCTGTATCCAGTAGGTCAATCTACCAACCTCAAATGACAGCTATACAGCTCTGTCCAAATACTCTGAATGCCAAGGAAAAGTCTGAGTATGTTAGATATATAGCCATTGATTCCCTTTTGTACTCAAGATGTCTTCACATTAATAAAGCAAGCCAAGAGCAAATATTTCAACCTTTCTTGACTAAACTTTTGAAGTTCAAAAGGAAAGTTTTGTTTGAAAAAAATGATTTTAATAGAATTCAAACTAGCCTGAAACTATAGAGTTTAGGAAACGTTTTGGTTCTTATTTTAGATTAAAAAATGCTTCCAGAAAAGGCATATTTTTAAGTTATGAAAAACCTCATTTATCTTTGTGACATTTATAGAGCATTTTTATTAGATATAATTTCATCTTTGTTAATGTAAGCTCTCCCATCCATCAAATGCTAATGCAGTAAAAGTTGTAAGCCCATATTTATTATCAGAGACATGCAAACCAATTTTGGTGCTAATGTTTTCCAAAAGCTAAACTGAAGTTATGACAAGAGCCTTTCACCCTCACAAGTGTGTGAACTGATATATTCCTACTCCTACACCTTTCTCATTTGCAATATCCAGTCAGGAGAAAATAAACTCTGGCACTAAATCCTAAAGACAATGATAAGGCAGGGATGTTCATAAATCCCATGTTGAGATGACCAGTTTTATGTGAGTAAATGCCATCACGAGCAGAAGGAATGTGAGATGAGTAATGGATCTAATTTCATTTCAACCATAGAATTTCTGCTGTTTGAAGGATAATTGGTACTAGATGGAATACTATACAATAATATATACTTAAAACTAGCCTAGGCAATGCTTTGTTGTTTACATGCCTGTTCTGGGGTTTGAATTCAGAGCTGACTCTGAGCTTTGCTCAAAACTAGCTCTCTAACATTTGAACTACAGATCCCCTTCCAGCTTTTGTGGGGTGGTTAAATGGAGATAAGAATCTCATGGACTATTCTACCAGGTTGGCTTTGGACCATGGTCCTCAGATCTCAGCCCTCTGAGTAGATAAGATTATGGATATGAGCCACCAGCACCAGGCTCATATTGGAATTTTTATAAAATTAGCTGTATTAAGTCATAGACATTGTGGGATTACTTTGTTACTTTAGGATAGCCTAGCCTGTCTAAACAATCCAGGAACAAATCTTCACCATAAATAGTGGGGGAGGGGGGAAGAAACCCAAACTATTTGATTGGAGCTTTATCATACCTTACAGACTTTACACATTGACAGAGACTGTTTCTCTCCCAATCTTTGGCATTTTTGAAACTGAAATATAATACATTTAGGATTTCTCTTAGGTGGAAATATGAATTGTAACCAATGGCTGTTCAGACTAAAACAGTTCATATTCTTAGAAAATCATTTTATTTTCATTTTAATAAATTTATGAAAGAAAATAAGATATCCTTTGCAAAGAGGTTCTATTATTTCTACCATATTTCAAAGAGCTCATTATAAAATACTAATTTATTTTAACATAAAAATTTTGAATTTTGGGGAAGCTATTCAGGTAAATTCAGTAAAAACAAAAGAAAAAAAGGGAAAGAATAATCTCATGATTTTGTGACAAATAAGCCCAGAAAAGAGGACTGGACAGGTTGAGTGTCAGAGACATTGCTAGGAACAAAAATTTTCCCACCAAAGAATTCAGATACAGAGACAGAAACTACGGACAGAAACATTACTAAAGTTTTAAAACATAAATCTATCAGATATTACTGACACCTTTAAAACTGTATTTCTGGTCAGGAGCTAGTGGATTATGCCTGGAATCTTAGCTATTCAGCAGGCTGCCTGGGCAGGAAAGTCCATGAAAACCTTATGTCCAATTAACCACCAAGAAGCCAAAAGAGAAGTTGTGGTTCAAAGATCAGACACAGTGATCAGGCCCTGAGTTAGCCCCAGGACCAGCACTATAAATACATACATACATACATACATACCAAAACAAAAACCCCATAGTATTTATATAAACAATGCTAAGTAAGAAAAAATCTATCAAGGGATTTTCATAGGCTCCTTCAGAAACTCAAACTTCAACAAATATTCTTTAGAAGCTTCAATAATTCTATAATTTTTATTACCTTTTCTTAAATGGAAAATTGTTTTAAAATTCTTATATTTTTAACCCTACAATGAAACATAAAGAGTTGATCCTCCATACATATATATGTATTTTGTGTATATATATACACATATATATACATATATATGTATTTTGGGTACAATATAATGTATTTTGGGTACACTTTCCCTAATTACAAAAAATAAAGGAAAGGAAGAGAAAGAGAATTTGTAGCATTTAGAATACTTGACACTATTTTGATATCTTGACTAAGAACCAAACATAATTACTGCAATATAAATTAAATCAACTAGAAATGTCTTTTTAAGTATACTTAACAAATGCATTAATGATTTTAACAAGAATATATTGCACAGATTTCATACAAATGTTGATTTAGATCACTTGACAGGTTAAATTTATTTTTATTCAAATAAAATTGGCAAGTTTATGTGCATCTTGCTTATTTCATATGAATATTAGTAAGCGTTCAGTTCATTTTTAACCTAATTTACTGAATAAGCATAACATTTACCTTCACGCTTCAGAAATTTTAGGTATGCATGACATAAATTCTACCTCTTATACATGTTTCTCATTTGCCAAGGTGTACTCTCCTATAGTAACCACTCTTCTTAAGTTCTTTTCAATCTTCTTGTGTTGATCTATGTACATAGAAGCATATTCAATTAAAAGCCAATGATGGTTTTCACGTGTCACAGTAAACTTAGATCACTCTGCTCTGCGTGTGGAAATTCCCTTGGTTCCTCTGGGATTTTGTCCTCCCTCTCTGGCACAACTTTTCTCCTTTATAGGCATTTTTCCTCTGTCTGTCCCTTCAATCCAGTTGTCCTGTTTGCACAGACTCTGTTTTTCCCTCAAGTAATCTTATCTGTTTTCATCAGGTGTAAGTAAAGATATTGGCTTAGAAGCAATTTGTGCATCAAATCTTTTCAGAAGAGATGAGTTTGCAGGATAAGGAGTGGGTAAGAAAAGAAAGTAAGGAGATTACTAGATGGAGAGAATAGCATATAGAAAGGTACAAATAGATAAAGAAGGACAAGGCAATAGACTGAGTCACCAGCTCAATGTCTAACTCAAAAATATTCATAATGTGAAAGGGAAGAATGAATTAACAGCAAAAAATTAAACCTTTTAACAGAAGAGAATAATTGGGTTGTTAATTCAGCCATGAAAATTGTAGCAAGCAAATAAAACAAAACTTAAGAGGACTGTGTCTATAAGCAACACAAAATACAAAGAAGAATGAAAGCTATCACATGCTGTACTAGTAAACTGGTTTCTTAACCTGCTAGTAATTGCCAGCATAATTCTTGGCTTATGTCACCTGTGTCTGTGGGAAGCATATTCCCCCAGCTTTGCACATAGTCTGTGACCCTGTCTTCAGATGCTATTTAGCTCTTCCCAGCACAACTTGAACATACACTTGCTACACTGATGGAAGGCCTTCATTTCAATGTTTACTGCTGCTTACATCTAGTGAGGACACATAAAATATCAATAGCCTTCATTTCTTTCAATTTTTCATTCTCTTGGGTGAGAGAATAGAATAATTTCAAAAGTTTTTTTAATAAAAAAATCAATGTCCAAAAAACCAGGATGAAATGAAGCCACTCAAAATATTTTAACTCAAGAGCATCATGCTGCCCCCTCCCCGTGAACATGGGTGTTTGATTGGGTCACAAGGTTTTCCCCTGAACTGAATAGTTTTTGATGATTAACCTTTGCATTCTTTGAATCTGGTTGCTTCAATGTCTGTCAGATTCCTTTAGCTCTATCCGCCACAGACTAAGCACTGAGTAGTAAGTTCCTCATGAAGAACTAGACATATGGTTTTAGCTTTGTTATCTCATTTCTCTGGACCTCATTGTCATTGTTTGTGCTAACTTGTAAAAGAATCATATAAAATAAAACTGCTTTTAAAGCAGAAAATGCTTGTTGTCCCAGGGAAATGCTAGACTTGGACTTAACTCTTGTGTGGGATTATACTACACAATTCATTTTTATGAAAGTGAGAGGGAAACAGCAGGTCACCAACAGATGAGCATTTTACAACCCTGTAATGACCTCTGTGGTATGATAGGCTAGCTAGAGTCTCCAGTTCTCTGTCTGAAGGGGAAAACCATCACCTGAGTCCTAGCACTGAGGTCTCTTAGTTGGTAACTAACGAGTAGATGATAGAAGTTTTCCTCACTATTTTAAATTTTAATTTTAAATTAATTTTAAGCCCAAGACACCATGGGAGAACCACTATACAAAGAAGGTACATCACAGCCATAGGGGTTTGGGGGACTTTTGGGGGGTGGGTTGTTCGGGGGTTTCTTTTGCCATCGCTGGATTTTGAATTCAGGGCCTTGCGTGTGTCCTTTCACCTGAGCATATCTCTAGCTAAGCTTTTCGCTGGTTACTTTTGTGCTTAGGTTGGCTTCAAACCCTGATCCTCTGGATCTCAACATCCTTAGTAGATAGGATTATAGGCTTGAGCCACCAGTCCCTGGCCTCATCCCTTTTTATTCTTGTCCCAAGTCAAAACTGTGACCTCAATGAGAAATACAATTATAGCTTCATTGCAAGAGATTTATAGATAGAGACAGGTAGCTCTTTCGGAAAAGGGTAGAGTGACCCTGGCATACTTGGTTGAAGAAAAATGGTTGTGACCTAATGATCCCATGTCCCCATGAGAAGAAAAATCATTACCTAGAAATGCCAGAGGTCTCAAACTTATTTGGAAATTTTCAGGAAGGTCTGTTCATAATAAGATGTGGTGTACTGTGGTATGATTGGTATGCTAAGAAGAGTTGAATCCTACTTTGTGCTGTATAGCTTTGACTGTGTCTGTTCATCAGCAATGCAAGTTTTCTTACCTCTAGGATCCCTTACAAATAACACACTGAGATTTTTCTAAGTATTGCTTTCCTTAAGTATATGAATACCATATGATTTATTTGAGAGAACAACATAGAGTTGCATTTCTCACGCTGTTTCAGTGAATTATAATGAAAACTTTCTATGGAGGAGGGAAAATCTGTATTGGTGCTAATAAAGGCCCAGCAATAACTTTCCCTTTTTTCATGCAAATATAGAAAGATGCTATCAGCATATAGGCTAATTTTGTCTATCTCCAAACCAGAATAGATTCAATGAACTATGCTTGAACATCTTCCTCTAAGCATAGGGACTGATGAGGTTACGATGAGAGGAGAGGAAGTCTTTATATCTAACAGATCATCTGTTTCCATCTAAAGGCCCTGTGTCTATTTAAATGCTGTGTTGTTGAAAGTCTAGCAAAATTTAGGGTTTCTAGTCAATGGAACAACAGTTAAAAAAATCTCTGAGTTGACAGTTCTAAATTCAGTTCAGGACTGAAATACCTGAGTATCTGCATGTTGATAAGTACAAGCAAAATACATCGTTTCCTTGACATCACCGTGTCTCTTGGTTTATTCAAACTCTCAAAAATAAATGGATGCACAATCAAAAATATGTCTACATATAGTATTAAGTTAGTGAAAGGAAGTATCAGTATAGGAAATGCCATCTCACAGAAAGTTTACATTTATAAACAAAGTCATTTTCTCTATATAAAGGGAATCTTAGTGAATTTTGGTAAACCATCATAGTTAGAGATATCAAAATAACCCTTGTTTTCATATATACATGGGGATGCTTTTTTCTAAATATAATTGGGACCACAACATACTGCTTTGTAAAGTGTTTTTTCTCACCGAGAGAGAATTGTACATGGAATGTTGTCACACATGCCCAGTTTTCATGTCTAAAGAGTCAGTTTCAAACCACCAGTCTTTTAAGACCTGAAGCTTCCCCTAAAATGAGTGAAGGTGTTCCAGGGTTTGGGTGTGTCTGAGTGGGCAGAGTTCCCTCACTCCACCTCCACTCCAAGCCCATGTTCATCAATAGAAGTTATTTTTAATGTGCCTTATAATATATGTAATATAATGTTATCTATATTAGTTAATATGTATTTCAGATTAATTTTTAAAAGGTTCTGCTGCTAAAAAGAAAAATGAAAATCACTACTCTGTATCATATTTAGCATCCATAATTCTAACATCTATATGTATCTATACATACATGAATTATATTCTGACTAACAGATCTCTTTGGTATAATGGGAAGACTTAGATTGTCTGGGTTTAATCCCAACTCTGTCAATGGGGGCCTGTGGTAGTCTTAAAATACTCCCAAAGCCTTTCATACAGCTCCCAGTGAGCAGTGATGTCCAATTGCTTTCCACTAGAATATTGGCAGTTTTTCTTTTTTACTTTTTTTATTGTAAAAATACTGTGCAGAGGAGTTACAGTTACATGAGTGGTAATGAGTATATTTCCTATGAAGAATTGTTACCTCCTCCTTTGTTTTTACCGTGCCATCCCTTCCCTCCCCAGCTCCCCAACTCCTCCCTCCTCCCTCACCTCAGAAGTTGTAAAGTTCGTTTTCAATATAGCGTCTTGTACATCTCATTGTTACAATGGGTCAACCTGTATCCTTATTTCAGATTTTTGTTATTTCCCTTCTCCTCCCCAAATTTAAAAAATTATATATACAAGATGCAAGGCACCAACATTAAATACAGTGAAAACAGGGATTATACTGTAGGGGAACAACATACAAGAGAAACAAAAAGGGATGGGCAGGTGGCTCAGTGGTAGAGCACTTGCCTTGCATGCATGAGGCCCTGGGTTCGATTCCTCAGCACCACATAAGCAGGAAAAAAAAAAAAAACAGAAGTGGCGTTGTGGCTCCAGTGGTAGAGCACTAGCTTTGATCTGAAGAGCTGAGGGACAGTACCCAGGCCCAGAGTTCAGGCCCATGACAGGACCCCCCCACACGCGCAAAAAAAAAAACAAAAGAAAAACAAAAAAAAAAGTCACATCGTACATTTTAAATATGTTAAAAACGAGAGCAAGAAATTTTAAAAAACACTTCTGTCCCTATCCTGGGGTTCATTTCACTTAACATCATCTTATCTGATCATATGTACATAGCTTTTGACCTTTTCTGCTTGTCCTAGACATATATTAGTTATTGCAAATAAGGGAAACCATGGGACCTATGTTTCTTTGGGCCTGTCTTACTTCACTTAATATAATTTTTCCACGTCTTTCCATTTCCTAACAAATGGGGCAATGTCATTCTTTCTGATGGAGGCATAGAATTCCATTGTATAAATATACCACATTTTCTTGATCCATTCATCTACTACTGAGAGGCATCTGGGTTGGTTCCATATCTTAGCTATAGTAAATCTGCAATATACATAGTTTTACTGGTAGCTTTAGTATTGCCTTATTTGTAATCATTTGGAGAGACTTTAACAGAAATAACTTGGCAGGACTTGTAAGCCAAGGTAATAGTGGGCTTTGTAATTGAAACAGGGATCTAAGCAAGATTCCAACTTCTCTCTGCCTTACTTTTTAGCTATGAGATAAAAAATAGTATCAATCTTATAGCTTTGTTTTATCTTTTCAGTTAATAGAAAAAAACTAGCACAGGCAACTTCTAATCAGTATATAATTGTGACCTACAACTATTGCAATTTGCTTTTCATTTTTTTTAGAAATTCTTAATTGTATATGATTAATATTTATGTATATTAAATCTCTGCAAACACCCACTATTTTCTTGAAATTAGACATAGAATTACTGGATCAAGCTGCATAGATTCAATAAGAAAAAGTTATTGTTGAATTCTGTGTTCACTTTGTAGTAAGAAATCCTGTTCTAGTTGATTATAAAATGAATATGCCATCATTGTTGGTAGGCTTTTAAATCATCATATTATTTCTAAACTAGCTTTCTTCCCCCCTCCACTACTCACCCCTAGTGCAGTTGGAACTCCGAATCTTGTGCTTGCTCACTTTGCATTATATCACTGTGAGCCATGCCTCCTGTCTGGCATTTTACTGATAATTTTGGAAATAGAGTCTCACAGGCTTTTCTGTCTAGATTGGCTTCAAGTCAGCATTTCCAGATCTTAGTCTTCTGAGTAGCTAGGATTACAGATAAGGGATTACAACACCTCGTTTCAACTTTTATAGTTATATTTAATTATAATTTTAAAATAAAGGCAAATATAAGCAAGAAAAGTTACACACCTCCATCTCTTTTGTCATAAAACTTACAAGGAAAAGTTAATGGTTATTCTGCATCTAATTATGTATCTAATTATGAAATCTGTATGTATCTAATTATGAAAATACAACTAGATTTCATTATAATGCAGGGGTTATATAGAATATATATATTTTATACATGTATTTATAAAGATGATTCTTTACTCTAGTAAATCTTTTTAGGCATGGGTTATTTTAACTTAAAAATCCTGGGAGGCCAAAAAAATTGTGGGGTGTGTGTGTGTGTGTGTGTGTGTGTGTGTGTGTGTGTGTGTGTGCTGTCCTGAGGTTTGAACTAAGGGCCGGGGCACTGTCCCTGAGTCTCTTTTTTTCTTTTCTTTTCTTTTTTTTTCTTTTTTTGCCCAAGACTAATACTCTATCACTTGAGCCACACAGTTCCACTTCTAGCTTTTTAAAAATTTTTGGTGGCTAATTGGAGATAAGAGACTCAGGGACTTTCCTGCCAGACTGGCTTTGAACCATGATCCTCAAATCTCAGCCTCCTGAGTAGCCAGGATTAGGGTGGTAAGCCACCAGTGCTAGGTGTTACGGTCAATAAAATTTAAGCTGCTTAACAGTTGTTTTGTTAAGAGAAAAAAGAATATATATAACCATGTCAAGACTTTATGTTACTCAGAACATCTTCAGTTGCAATGACAGGTAACTCAACCAAAAGTAACTTGTAAAAGATGTATATCCTTACAAATTTAATCATAGTAGCTTCAGGCAAGGCTAGATCCAGAACTCAGCAAATATCAGTCTAAGTCCAACTCTTGATCTCAGCCATGTTTTCCTCTAGGTTAATCTCATTTTCAAACAAACTATATTCAGCAGGGCTCCTGACATATCCAGGCCTATCAGTTTTATGACATTTTAGACAGAGCTCTTAGAACCACATCCTCTGACACGGAGGACTGCAGGGAAAAAAAAGAATTTACTAAAAGACTACAAAATCATTATAAAGACTGAAGCATCTTGCCAGCAGCCAAGTTTCCAACAAGAAATATTCTGTAGAAAATATAAACAGTACTGCTCTGCTGTCAACAACTGAAACTTTTGTTGACATTGGCTGAGAACTCCACTGCTGTTGGGACCAAGGCCACACTGAGGCCAGAGCTCAACCCTGCAACCCAGTCGCCCCTTCACCCAAAGCTGTAAATCTCAGTCATCATCCTTCTTATCAGTGTCCCAGGGTATTCTTTCTTTGTCTATTGGCTTAGCAACATTTTACATGAGTGATAAGGAAAGCAGCCTCGCTCACACATGCTTCTCTGCTGCTAGAGACTGGAAAAGGAGCTTTCTGTGTCACCTTGGTGCATCAGGCTTCAAGAGGAGGCAATTCTCTGAGAATAAAGACTGTTACTGAAAGATTCTGGGCCAGAAAACATGATTCTCTAGAAGAGTAGCTCCTGGGATAAGAGGCACTTTCTCTGTGTTCCATCAAAGGTCCTGAATCAGGGCTGGGAAGGTGGCTCAGTGGTTGAGTGCTTGCTTAGAATTCATGAAGCCCTGGGTTCAATTCCTCAATATCACCTGCACAGAAAAAGCCGGAAGTGGTGTTGTGACTCAAGTGGTAGAGTGCTAGCCTTGAGCAAAAGAAGCTCAGGGACAGTGCCCAGGCTCTGAGTTTAAGCCCCAAGACTGGCAAAAAAAAAAAAAAAATCCTGAATCTAACTGTAACAGTCCTGAGTGAGATCATGCATTGTGGCTTAACAATCACTCTCTACATCTAGGAACCACTGGAACTTCAAGCTGTGGGAAGTCCCACTTGAACCATGTGAACTGGTAATCAAGAAAGAATGGATACTGAGGAGAAAAATCAGCCAATGTCCACCTCAGAGGCCCCCGCTCACACTGGCCTTTAAAGAGCCCCTACCATACTCCGAGCCAGTCATCTCTGCCCACTCCTCCATGGTCTTCAGTGAGTACAAATCATGACTAATTGGGGCTTATGGACCTCCAGCCATGCTGTCCTTTAGTGCACCCCAAGACCTTGCAGAGCCAGGAGTAGCATACTTACTTATTTACTTTGCCTTTTTTGTTTGGGGAACAAAAGATACAAAGATGGAAAGAATTTAACTATTGGAGGAGGGACAAAATAATTCAGGGGGGAAAACAGGTGTTTGTTTTTTTTCTCTTATAACTGGTGCAGCTTTTGGTTTCTTGCCATAAGCAGGAAAACTTTACACTTTGTACATCTGCTCTAGGTTTGCCCTGAGCAAAAGAACAAGAAACAAAAGCAAGCAGAAATGAAAAGATGTTAATAGCTCTTCCCAGTGTCTTTTCTAAGAAGTATGTTGTATCACATTCCAAGGCTTCTTTTAGATAAATGAGTTGAGATGCGTTTAAGGTCACACTTTTGTAACATAAGAAAGAACATTACACATTGAGTTACCCAGCCAAAAATATAAGAAAAAAATTAGCATTATTTCCATACTAAAACATTTGGTCTTCCTTCGCGTTTTCAACAATTTAAATCCAAAGAGTAGGTTTTATTCTGTTTAATCTCAGAACACATTGACCCACATTGACACATGTTATTGTTGTATTAAATTAGTTTATTTTTCCTTTGAAAAGTCTGTAATTTTAATTATTTGTTTGCTCTAAGATAAAATATAATTACTTAACATGTGCATGTGGGTGTGATTTTTAAAAATTATTGTTTATTTCCAGTTTTAATGATTTAAGTTTAGAAAGTGCTGTTTTTTTTTTATTTCTGTTCTTTGGACCTTATTGATGTGTGTGTGTGTGTGTGTGTGTGTGTGTACTGACATGGTAAACTTTTTTGTGAATGTGCCTATGCATCTAAAATAAGATACATTTCCTACTACACACAGTTTTATATGTCTTTCATGTTCTGCTTCATTGATTAAATGTCTTCAATATTTTTATTCTTTGAGAATTTCATCTGTATTAAATTGAGAGTTGTATAGTTTAACATGTTTTTGTTTATTTATTTTCATGTTTTCTACAGTTTTATGTTTTCAAAATAAAATCAGGACAAGACCAGCACTAGGAGGGGCAAAAATTGCAAATATGTCTTAGGAGCTTTGAGTAAAGTATCATGAAGGCCTATCCTTTCTTTGCCTAGAAATGAGGAGAAGAATTGGAAAGCTAGGCCTGGGATAAGTTTCTGTATAAAGTTTTGGGGATTTAGGTTGCCTCAATAACCCAAGTCTCCACCTATGGCTCCTTGAGTGATCATTGAAGCATTGCTGGCATAAAGCACAGCCAACTGCTCCAACCGAAGACTAAAGAATATTCTGACTCTAGAGTCAAAATATGTTCATCTAAATGAAGCACTCACAAAGTAGAAGGATGTCTTCCTTTCCACACTCCTGGCAGAAAAGCCATTTCATATCACTAGCATATTTTGAGCTTTTAGAAATTTCTCTAAAACATTTTGTAATATTAAACTTTACCTAATTAGAAAAGAATTAAGTTATATCAGAGCTGGGCACTGGTGGCTCACACCTGTAATACTAGTTACTCAGGAGGCTGAGATCTGAGGATTGTGGTTCAAAGCCAGCTCAAGCAGAAAAGTCCATGACACTCTTATCTCCAATCAACCACCAGAAAACCAGAAGTGGTACTGTGGCTCAAGTGGTAGAGTGTTCCCCTTGAGCTGAAAAGCTCAGGGACAGTGCCCACGCCCAGAGTTCAAGCCCCATGACCAGCAATAAATAAATAAATAATACTTCCTATCTGAAACGTTAAAGAAAATATGTAGACATCATTACCTCTACAGTTCTGGTTGCTGTTATAATTCTCTTGGCATTGTTAGCATGATACTTGAATCATTCACTCAAATATGGGCTGAGGTCTTCACAAAAGGGTTTTAGAATATAAGCCAGTTGTTCTAAAAACAAATTGATCCTCATCTGATGCTGATCACTATTTAAATAAAAATGTATCAGATATTACAATTCAATAAAGTCATAGAAACACTATGAATGATTCAGAAAGATCATACAAGAAATGTAGATTTAGAATAAAATTTCTGCTTTTTCCACTGTGGATGCATCTTTCATAGTTAATTCTATTAGACATCTCAACACTGAGAGGCATTTCATAATACAAAAAAAAATGTAAGGCTATCATTGGTCTGTTTCTTACAAGTTTTTCTCCACATGGCAATGAATTAAAGGTGTTTGGCTTGTCAAAAGCTAGATGCAATAGGTATTGAAAACTAAATATATAGATGGCCTTCAAAAAATTTATATGAAGCATCTAAATTGTTCTGTTAGATTTCAGCTGTAAAATGAGCAACAATTCACAATTTTGATAGGCAAATTCTCCCATAATTTAAAATCCTATTTACTTATACTTGGCAGGTTAGCATTTTGATATTTTCCGCAGTCTTCTGGGCAGGTGAAGTTTTAATCAATGTCACAAGACCCCTAGAAGTTGAAAATTATTAGTGCTTCTTCCCAAACCCACTTGCAATTCTGGTCTATTCAGTGACTATGTTGGGATCAGAGAGTAAGCCATCATTGATACAATATTAACAATCAAGAGGTTGGTTTTTTAAGCTAAAATTATGATAAGAATGAGAGAATGGAGGATAGCTGAAGTCATGGGCTAGATTTCAACATCCACCGTGTAGAGAATTCACTCATTTGTAATACACAAATTAGCACTTTCTCACAGCCTAGAGAGAGGTGCATTGGGTTCAAATGGCTTTTGATGAGAAATAGTTTTCTCTGTGTATTCTTAATTTTATGGATAAGAAATGTTTGAGGACGTGGCACTGTGGCTCAAGTGGTAGAGCATTTGCCTTGAGCCAAAGAGCTCATAGACAGAGCCCAGGCCCAGAGTTTAAGCCCCAAGACTGACAAAAAAATGAGAGAGAGAGAGGAGAGAGAGATTACCTGAAAAAAGTATTTGTGTGTATGTGTGTGTGTGTGTGTGTGTGTGTGTGTGTGCGCGCGCGCACGCGCAACAGTCCTGGGAATTAAACTCAGGGCCTGGGTGATGTCCCTGAGCTTTTATGCTCATGCATAGTACTCTACCACTTGAGCCATAGCTCTAGTTCTGGCTATTTTTTTTCTTTTTTGTGCTTAATTGGAGATAAGAACTTCACAGTTTCCTCTCCAGGCTGGCTTCAAACCTCAATCCTCAGATCTCAGCCTCCTGAGAATCTCTGCCCTGAGAGTCTTTTCATGTGTTTTCTTGATGACTTACCCAGATATCAAACATGTTACTATGATAACTGATATGATAAACATTGGCAATATAAGTAGGAAAAGAGGACAGCAACTATTTAATTGTACCACCTAAATCCTAGTCCCAACACCTGTATGTCTCTGTCTGTCTATCTGTCTGTCTCTCTCTCTCCCTCTTCCTATCTATCGGTTACCATGGCTGCCTTCACTATGACACTTGCAGTTTCTATTACCCTTTTTTAAATCTCCCAAAAAATGAAGGGATTGAGTTTCAATCCCAAGCCATCCAAATTTCCATTTTCTATTTTCTTGGGTGTGTGATTTGCCCTACGCATACATACAGATGAAAATTGACCCCTTAGTATATGTCAAGTGTTTATAATCAAGTCTTTTACTACAGTTGAATGAAAGACTCCTCTTTCAGCAAAAGAGAGTGCTAAAGATGTTTTGGAAAGACATAATAAATGTTTTAATTTACATTTCTCAGCATAGAAGTGAAAACTAATACCTTTTCATACATTAAGGGCTATATTTCTGTGGGTTTCTTAGTTTTCTTCTCTAATTTTTTAATGATTTTTATTAGTATATATTTTATACTCTATATTTTACTTAATTTTTTAATAGCAGACTTCATGTTTTAAGACAATTTCAGGTTTACAGAATGTTTGGGAAGATAACCCAGGGAGTTCTTAAATAAATCATACCCCATTATTAACCTATTATTCACACCTTATGTTATTAGGATGCTACATTGCTAATGTTCATATTTTATCGAAATCTCCTTAGTATTTTTCCTGTTCAAGGATCATAATTAAAATAGAGCCAAACAGTTACTTGCATATCTACTTAGCTTCTAAGGGTGTTCAGTTTTGCAGACTTCAGGTTCTGTGATGGTCCTTGACATTGTTGATGAACTGGTCATGATGCTCCTCTATTGGAGTTTATCTGATGTTTTCTACATTTATGATTGAGGTTGCTGGTTTTGTGGGGGGAAGGCCACAGGTTAAAGCACCACTTTTATGACATCATATCGAGAGCTGTCTATCAACAAATAATCCATAGAATTGATGCTGATTTTGGTCACACTGCTATGGTTGGGTTTCTCAGATCTCTACTCTGAAATTCCTTTGTCCCTCTTTCCCTACTGTAATGTTTGAAAAAAGTTATTATGCACAATTATGAAATGGGAACTGTGCCACATCTCCTTGAAGATAGAGTAGCTGCATAAATAATTTGGAATTCTTCTTCAAAGGCTTACCTCTTCTCCTTCAATTACTTTACTAAATCATTTCTTTGTATCAATATGGACTTGTAAATACTTTACATTTTGTGTTAAAACCCCATAGTATGATTTTTTTGTTCAAGTTGTTATATTCTCAGCCATTACACTCAGCCTTAGTCTTTGTACATTTTAATAGCTTTCATAACATGTTAATACATGTATATAATGTACTCTAATTTTACTCATAGCCTCAAATCTTTGACCTGTCCACTACCTCCCCTTCTCTCTTCCTGGCTTGTTGCATTGGTTCCCTTTCTCTTTCTAGTCTCCTTTCAGGTCTTTTTTTTTCTTTCAAAGACATACTCAGATTTAAACACAGAGCCTTCAGATTTACTAAATATCTTCTATACTTCCTTAGTCATGCCCCAACCTGTGTTGCTGTCGTTATTTTTCAGGCAGTCTCAACATTTTACCCATGGACTACCACAGATGGCCCTGCTTCCCTTGTAACTGGGATGCTGGGCATGCATAATCTTATCCAAAAGGGTATCACTAACATTTCCCCCATGCTGGCCCCAAACTGAGATCTTCCTGATTTTTGCTTCCCAATTAGTTGGGATTACACAGGTGTGAACCACCATACCTGTCTCATCCAATTCATGTCCTTCTTAAAACAACAACAAAAACCCTGTTATCAGAGATTTTTCTATCTTTTTAAACTCAAGGCCTTGTGCTTGCTCAGTTTGCTTGCTCTGCTAGTGTTCTCCAACCCGAGCTATTCTTCCAACCTGGCTTTTGCTGATTATTTTGGAGATGGGGTTCTGTGGACCTTTTTGTCCTGGGCTGCCTGGTCTCAATCTTCTCAATAGCCAGGTTTATGTGTATGAGCCACTGACACTCTGGACTTTCCTGCCCTGGCTGGCTTGGAATCCTGATCCTCAAATTTCAGCCTCCTGAGTAGCTAGGATTACAGATGTGAGCCACTGGCACCCAGCTAGCACTTTTCTTTCTATTTTTCTTCTTTCTTTCTTTCTTTCTTTTTTTCTTTCTTTCTTTCTTTCTTTCTTTCTTTCTTTCTTTCTTTCTTTCTTTCTTTCTTTCTTTCTTTCTTCCTTCCTTCCTTCCTTCCTTTCCTTTCATTCTTTCTTTCTTTCCCTCTATCTCTCTCTGTCTCTGTCTCTCTGTCTCTCTCTCTCTCTTTTT
Source organism: Dipodomys ordii (assembly GCF_000151885.1). Lineage (NCBI taxonomy): Eukaryota > Metazoa > Chordata > Mammalia > Rodentia > Heteromyidae > Dipodomys > Dipodomys ordii. The sequence goes on from NW_012267266.1 coordinate 8,433,735, forward strand.
ACCAGTCCTGAGGCTTGAACTCAGAGCCTGTGCACTGTCCCCAAGCCTCTTTGTGCTCAAGACTAGTGCTCTACCACTTGAGTAACAGCACCACTTTTGGTTTTTGAGTGGTTAATTGGAAATAAGAGTCTCATGGGGACTTTTCTTCCCTGGGCTGGCTTGGAACTGTGATCCTCATATCTCAGCCTCCTGAGTAGCTAGGATTACAGATGTGAGCCACCTGCACCTGGCTAGCACATTTTCTTTATCTATACATCTGTTGATGGGCACCTAGGCTGATCATGTCACTTAGCAATTGTGACAAAGCCACAGTAAACATGCTGGACAGGAATCTCCATTGTATGATGATTCTTTTCTGTATATAGGAGTATAACAAGGTCAAAAAGAAAGTCAACACTTAGGGTTTTTCTTAAAGGAATCTCCAATGCTGATTTCTACAATGGCAATACAAATTTACATTCCCACACCAGTGTATAATATTTCCTCTTTACCAGCATCTTTGCTAGCATGTATTGTTTGATTTCTTGATGACAGCCATTTTGACCTGAGTGAGATGGAATCCCAATGCAGTCTTGATTTACATATCCCTGATGGCTAAAGTAGCTACTTGTATTACTTCTTTTGATAACTGTATATTGGATTCATTTGCTCCTTCATAGATTGGAATATTTGTTCTTCTGATATCTATACTGAGCTCTTTGTATATTGGATTCACTTGCTCCTTCATTGATTGGAATATTTGTTCTTCTGATATCTATATTGAGCTCTTTATTCCTGCTAGATTTTGTAGGCAGAAAAGATTTTCTCCCATCCTGGAGAGAGAAGGGAGAGGAAAAGAGAATGGGAGAGAGGAGAGGAGAGAGAGGAGGAAGAAGGAAAAGGGAAGAACAGGAAAGGGAGGGGGAGAAGAAGGAAGGAAGGAAAGGAAGGAAGGAAGGAAGGAAGGAAGGAAGGAAGGAAGGAAGGAAGGAAGGAAGGAAGGAAGGAAGGAAGAAGGAGGAGGAGGAAGAAGAGGAAGAGGTGGTGATGTTGGTAGTGGAAGAAGAGAGTCTAAGCACTTGCTTACATTTTAGATGAATAAGTAACTTTCTCTTCATGTATTTGAGTTATGTTAATGTTTTCTATGTATTGTGTGTCTTCCTCATGAACTGTTATTTTCTAGTCACGAAATGCTATATCTATTCTCTAGTATTGTGTTGTGCTTTTGAATATAGCTTCTCTATTTTTCTTGTGTTTACTCTTTATGTTATGTTGATCTTTTTTACATTACCTCTTAATATCACTTTTGATTCTTTTGTAGATATTTTATGATTCAATTCTATTTTTTATAATGTGTTAATCGATTAATACTATTGTAAATATTTATATACAGTATTTAAAATTTTCCACTTATAGTTTCATTTTTAATTATTTTATTTATCTTTTATTAATCTTAGTATTTTAAAATAATTTACATTCCACTTTAATTTTCTAGTTGGCATTAAAGATTTACTTCTTTCAACTATCTTATTAATATTTTATAAATTACAACATAGATTAAATTTTCACAATATACCTTCAGTTAATAACCTAACTTTCATGTAAAGTCTAAAAATATTTCAACTTTATAAGACAGTAAAAATTATTCATTAGAGTTGTCATGTCCATTATATCAATATTTTAAACCTTGGAGTTCTCGCCTTACATAGTTTTGCAAAGACTTAAATAAAAAGAGAAGCCAGGTACTTCATGCCTATAATCCTAGCCAGTCAGGAAGCTGAGATCTGAAGATCAAAGCCAGCCCAAACAAGAAAGTCTATAAGACTCTAATCTCCAATTTACTACCAGAAAACCAGAAGTGGAGCTGTTGCTCAAAGTGATAAAATGTTAGTCAGACCCTGAGTTCAAGCCACACAACCACAAAAAAAAGAAAGAAAAGAAAAAGAAAAAGAGTAAATAGTAGTCTCTGGTTTTATCTAGATATGTTTCATTGTGTTTCTTCTTTTTTTTTGAGGTTTTGTATTCTCTGCATATGTTGATATGATCATGTGATTTTTGTGCAATAGTCTATTAATTTATATTGTACTTACTATTTTTTATAATTAAGCCAACTCTGCATGCCAAGGATTAATCTTATTAAAATATAATCTTGTTGTATTTTGTTAGATTTGATTTACTTGTATATTATGGAGTCTTATTATGTCTAAATTTATAATAAAGTTTTCTTTTTACTATGATTGTCTTTAGTTTTGGATATGAATAGTAATGACTTCTTGGGGTAAATTGGAACGTGTTCCCTTCTCTTCTGTGTTCTAGAATTATTGGTTAAGTAACTAATAATTACTACTCTTCTTTGCTAGATTTTTGCCAATGAAAACATTTTTAGCTACTCATTCAACATTTTTTTGTAGTCATACTCATTTGTGCCTCAGTTAATGCATGTGAGCACCTGAATGTAGCTAACCAAACCTGGTGTAACTTGTTGTTTCTAGGTCCATTATAAGCAAAACCACATGACATTCAACCAAGCAGGAGATGGTACAATCAGAGACACAATGAATATGAGCTTTGTGATGCTGCTGTCGGTGTACATGTACTCTTTTACTGCAGACTTTTCACAAGCAGAAGCGCACTCCAAAATAGCAATAAAAGATAGATGTTATAGGAAATGCATAAACTAGTAACCTAGTCACTTCTTATCAAATGTTATATGCTTTTGTAATTGTATTTTTATACAATTGTGTAGTTGTTAATGCCAGCTTTATATAGCCACAAACACAGCGTAAGTAAGCCACTAAGCCACTGTGCTATGACTTTACCATGCTACATTTGAGCAATCAGAACAATGGGTGATTTTCAGCTTAATTATACTTTTTTTGGGGGGGGTCCGGTCATGGGGGCTAAACTCTGGGCCTGGGCACGATCCCTCAGCTCTTCAACTCAAGGCTAGAACTCTACCACTTGAGCCACAGCGCCACTTCCGGCTTTTTTCTTTTTTTCTTATGTGGTGCTGAGGAATCGAACCCAGGGCCTACGCATGTACGGCAAGTGCTCTACCACTGAGCCACCTTCCCAGCCCCATTATTCTTTTATAGGACCTCTCTCACATTATGTAGCATATGACTGTATTTCACTATGTGATTTTCAAGTAATTTTTCCATTGTAACTTGTTGAATTTATAAATGTAGAATATTTATAGCTATTTTTATTGTTCTTTTTATTTTTGCAGTCTTCAGTGTTATTTCTTCTTGACTGCCTGATATTGGTAAATGATGTTCACTTTTTCTTTATTGGTCTTGCTAGAAGTACATTCTAGTGTTTATTAATATTCACAAAACAGCATTTTTAAAACTAACTTTTATTATCTTGAAACTTTTAGTTTCATTCATTTCTGGTCCCAAAATTGTTATTTCCTCACTCTTGCCTTGGACTATTTTTTTCCTTTTCTTTCTTGAGATGGAAACTTGAGTATTTTAATTAAAAAATATTTTCTTATATAAGAATGTATTGTATAACTTTTTCATGCTGTTCTGCTTTATCTGCATTGTCTACTGATAAATTGTGTTTTTATTTTTATTTAATTCAGTATTTTTATTACCCTTGAGAAACATTTCTGGCTACTGGATTTTGTGGAAGCATGTTTTAAATTCCAAATGTTTGAAAATATTTTCTTGATATTTTTCTCTAGTGATTTCTAGGTTAATTCTGTTACGGTCAGAGACTATTTGTGCAGCATTTCAATTCTTTTACATTTGTTAAGGTTATTTTGCGACCCAAGATCTAGTGTACCTTACTAAATATTTGCAAATTTCAAAAGATGTAGTAGCTCACACTTATACTACCAGCTACTTGGGAGGCAGAGATTGGGAGGCTCACATTTTGCAGCCAATCCTGGCATAAAGTAACTAAAAGCCTGTCTCAACTAAAGAAACTGAATTTGATGGCACTCACCTGTCACTCACTCTATGGAAAACATTAGTAGGAGGATCCTGTCCAGGCTGGCCTCCAAAATAATGAGACCTTTTCTTATGACCTTAAGATAGCTGGGAACCCATGGCTCATGCTCGTAATCCTAGCTGAGATCTGAGGTTCACAGTTGAAGCCAGGCAGTACAGGAAAGTCTGTGTGACTCTTATCTCCAACCAACTACTCAGAAAAAGCCAAAAGTGGCACCATGGCTCAAGTGGCAGAGTGGCCTTGAGCACAGAAAAGCTGAGGGACAGCATCTAGACCCTGAGTTCAAATCCCAGGACCAGCAAAAAAATAAAATAATCAAAGCTAAAAAGGCTAGTGGTGCTGCTTGATCATGTTTGGGTTTTCTCTGTCATTGATGATCTTCTGACGACTAAATCGGTTTTACTGAAACAGAAATAAGGAAGTTTCCTTACACATCCTAGCTGAGCATTTTGCTGCCTTGATAGAGTTCTTTAGCTTCTTTGCAGCTGGGTGTGATTTGCAGGGTTGGGAACTGAAATGATGTGTATGTGTCACATCTTAGTCATGTCAGAAAATAACAAGACTATTTTATTCTTTGCCTGTTCAATGCTAGGTAATAGAAAAGTTATAACAGAAACATCTTCATCTTCTAAATGAAAACCATATGTTGAGGAAGGCAGAACAGCCCTGTGCTATTCACCTCTGAAAGTATAATGTAAGGAAGAGAAATATTCTCTGGTTCTAAGTTACTCTGTTTTGTTACTGTGATTAACTGTATACATGACAAGATATAAAGAAGAAATAACTCAATTTACATACTTCATAATAGATAAAACATTTTAAACATAGCTTTGAGAAAAATGAAGTTGCTGAGTGATTTATAAGGAAACCCCTCATTTACGTAAACTTGAAAATGTCGAAAAAGAAAATTATATATAATGTAGGTATAAAGGACAGAATATACTAAATAGTATAATTAGGAGATACACAAAGGGGATTTGGGAAGAGAATGAATTCAAGACAACTTTATTCAAGGGATAATATCTGTTGTGTGTTTGAAATATTGAAAAATATCGCAGAGTTGACAAAATTGGTGATATATATAATCATTATATTTTTCATAAATATTTGAAATAGTTAAAAATAAGAACCATCATGGAGAAAAGAGGGATGTTTCTTATTTATTTTTTGTTTTTCCCTTACTATCCCTTCCCTCCCCACATCCCCAACTCCTCCCTCCCCGCCCCAAAGTTGTAAAGTTCGTTTTCAACAGTGTCTTGTACATCTCGTCGTTACAATGGGTCAAACTGTATCCTTATTTCAGCTTTTTGTTATTTCCCTTCCCCTCCCCAAATTAGAAAAATGTATATATAAGATGCAAGGCAGGGGGGTGGAGGTAGGAGGAGATGGGAAGGGATGGTGGGGGGAAACAGAGGAAGAGGCAACAATGCTTGATAAGAAATGTACTCGTTACCTTGCTCAAGTAATTGTAACCCCTCTGTATGGTATTTTCACAATTAAAAAAAAAAAAGATGCAGGGCACCGACATCAAATACAGTGAAAACAGGGGTTATACCATGGGGAAAAAACATACAAAAGAAAATTTTAAAAATCACATAGTACATTTTAAATATGTTAAAAACAATAGCAAGATCGGGCTGGGAAGATGGCTCAGTGGTAGAGTGCTTGCCTTGCATGCACAAGGCCCTGGGTTCGATTCCTCAGCACCACATAAGCAAAAAGAAAAAAAGCCGGAAGTGGTGCTGTGGCTCAAGTGGTAGAGTGCTATC
>NW_012267266.1:8440384-8449077 GCF_000151885.1 Dipodomys ordii
GTTGTGGGGCCTGAACTCTGGGCCTGGGCGCTGTCCCTCAGCTCTTCAGCTCAAGGCTAGCGCTCTACCACTTGAGCCACAGTGCCACTTCCAGCTTTTTGCTCTTTGCTTATGTGGTGCTGTAAAATCAAACCCAGGGCCTCATGCATGCAAGGCAAGTGCTCTACCACTGAGCCACTTTCCCAGCCCCTATATTCCTTCTTGACGATTGTAAAGAAAAATCTATTTTCTTATTTTTTCTAGATTCATTTCACTTCTCAAGTTGTTGTCTCTTTCCATCTTTGAAGCCAATTGTGACCAGCTAGTATTACTGACATGATATTTATAGTTTTGATTCATTTGCTTCTTTCTTCTCTGTTAATTACCGAGACACTTTATCTTAAAATCTGCTAACTTTAATTTGATCTGCTAGTTTAAGTCTCTTTTGACATCTAACATACAATATTTACAGATTTGGGGGATTTGGAAAAGGCCATCTTTGGAGAGTTATTATTTTCCCAACTGTGGAGCTCTGCTGCATTCTTTGTTTCCAAGCAATAGAAATGACCTCTAATTTAATCAGATTGAAAGTTAACAAAGGAAAAAGGTTTGGCTTGTGGAAATACAGAAAAGATATTTTATGGTCAAAATATTGTGAATTTTTAGTACCTAGAAAATAAGAGACCACTGGTAATCTCTTAATGAATGTTACTATTTTGAAGAAATAATTCCAGATTAAAATTCCAGGAAATGGTAGCATCTCAGTCAGTGCCTTTCTTTTGAGTATCGCATGTTCTATTCAAATTCCCACTTATTAACCAATGGTAGGGTGAGTACCCTACCATTAATTGAGGAACACAAGGGATTTTTTTGTACTGGGAAGTGGTTCTACCTTAATGGAAAATCAAGATACTATTTCATAAGAAGAGAAAATTCAAGTTAGGCAGGCAAAACCAAATATTTCCCATGCACTAGAGAAATGTATTATGGGTGATGCAAGCGGTGTCAGCTGGTTTATACTAGACTCCTAAGACCTTGTATAATTAGTTTGGCTGGCATGAAACACAAAAACAGCCCTCTTGGGATAAAACCAGAAAAGTAGGCTCTGTTGTGTAGAACTCCCCCTTGAATGACCAGAAGGAAGATATTACCCAATTTCAGAGGAAAGGAGGAGCTATCAAATGTGTTAAGATAAAAAGTAAGATTAAAATTGTTGTTTAGGAAAGCCAAGTTAGTTGTTTCATAAACAGACTAGGAAGTTAGGTTCAGAAATACTAATATATTCTATTATGCCACTCATTGATAAGAACAATCTTACCTAATTATATTCAAAACTGAACATCTGGCTAGAGACAGACTTGTCTGATTTCCTAGAGACCAATGATTTCTTTATATCTTCAGGAAAGTAAGATTTAAGGTTTTCTCTGGCTGGTGTTGGGGTGTGCATCATTGTCAGAGTGCTTGTCTAGCATGAGTGATGCCCTAGATTTAAACCCTACTGCTGGAAAAATAAAAGGGTTTCTGCAACTACACATCTCTAAACCCTTCCACATAGTAACAGCACGACCTCACCTAATAACCACAGAAACTTTCCACATCCTACTCCTTTCATTTTTGTCATCACAACCCATAATTTTCTACCACATTGTTCTGGGAACATCCAGTAGGCATTTCCTGAAGTTCTTCAAGGAAGGGATTATACATTCATGCTAATCACATTTCTAACAAAAATACACCCCACATAAAATTCCTAGGTGATTTTCAAAGAAAGTAAAGAAAAAGTCACACATTCAGAGGGTGATATTTAGGCTTCACAAACAGAAATTACTCAAATCAGTCACTTGAAGGTCAGAAAGATTTGCAACTTACATACACACCAGGAAGATTAAAAGAATTCCTGGTCAGAACTACTCGCCAAAATCCTGGAAGCAATGTGAAACCCAAGCTGTGAATCTTGAAAAGGAATGTAAAGTATTAACAAGTTCTATCAATGTACCATCATCATTGCCTGGAAATATTTTCCCCTTGCTTCTGAAACATCATCCATTTTTATCTGATTATAACAGCTCCTCTTCTGTCTCCCTTGTTTTGCTGGCCAGTGGAATAGATGAGTCATTTCACCATCTGGGCTAAAGGAAAGGGAGATGTATGGCTGAATAAAGCTGAATATTATCTGCATAATGATGGCCCTGCAATCCAAAATATCTCTTTTTCTCAGTGTCCTTATCTACACTTAGCCTCTCTCCAAAACAAAATTAGGGGTATTCTACAAAAGCAATCTCTGTCTACTTATTCCCATATCGAAGTCAACATTTCCAAACTTTTGGCAATATAAACTCCAGGCACTATCTGCTTTTCAAAGGCTTAGTTATATCTCAGGAAGCTAGATGAAAATAATTTCGCAAAAATATACACCACCATATGTTTTTTAGGTGTCATTCAAAATCCTAAATATCATCAATGCCCAAATGCAAAATCAATATTTGCAAAAGTAAAGCCAGTATTTTCTTCTTTGTAGAATTAGGCTTGCTCAAATGCTACAAGTTTTCCAAGTGTGTGTGTGTGTGTGTGTGTGTGTGTGTGTGTGTGTAAACTCTGATAAATACCAGGATTAAGTGATATGAATTAATATGGAATACCCCTATGGAATTTATAGATGAATAGGATAAAATTATAGGCTTCATGAAGAATAAATATATGTTTCTAGGAATATGAGGTCTCTATTTTAAATGTTGTAAGTCATAGAATGAACTGTTGCTTGTCTAAAACTACCATTTTATCTTTCATAAAGAATTAATGCAAACTACATGGTTCATTGCTTTATATTATTGCATTTTGTATATTTATCCATACCTTTGTGATCCTTCATTTTTAAAATATGTAGGAGAATTTCTGTTATTTAAAGAAACAATTCTACTAATATAATAATGACTGCTGCACCCCAAAAGTGACATTGACAAGCATTGCTGAGGGAGGCGGCAAAAGCTGTAATGTGTCTGGTAATCAGTTGCAACATGGTGTGATGAATACAAAATCTGACTGTTGTCCCCAGTTCTACTCACACAAGTGCTAAAATTTTTGTAATATCCTCAATGATGGAGGTGCAAAGAACAGCTCTTAAAATAACTGGTCTTAGACTCAGAGCTCTGAAATTCCTTAAATTTTTCTTTTTTTATTTATTTATTTTATTTTATTTGTGAACATGCAGTACAGAGGGGTTACAATTGCATGGACAGGATAATGCGTACATTTCTTACCAAGCATTGCAGCCTCCTCCTTTGTTTACCCTTCACATCCCTTCCCAGCCTCCCCCCTCCTCACCCAGTCCCAATCCTTCTCCCCCTCCCCCCCCCCACCAACGTTGTAAAGCTCGTTTTGGACATGACAACTTGTACTTCTCATTGTTGCAACAGGTCCACCTGTATCCTTAAACGACTTGTTTTTCCCCATCTCCTCCACAAGTTATATTGACATCAAATATAGTGAAAGCAGGGGTTATACTGTGGGGGAGGGACATACAAAGCAACAAAGAAATAATCTTATAAATGCGTTAGAAACACATGCATGAAAGAAAAAACATTAAAATACATATCTAAGGGTTCATTTTCCTAATATCACATTATCTGACCTTTTCCACTTGACTCATACATATACTAGATATTGCAAATAAGGGAAACCATGGGGCCTATGTTTCTTTGGGCCTGGCTTACTTCACTTAATATATTTTTTCCAAGTCTTTCCATTTCCTAACAAATGGGGCAATGTCATTCTTTCTGATGGAGGCATAGAATTCCATTGTGTATATATACCACATTTTCTTGATCCATTCATCTACTGAGGGGCATCTGGGTTGGTTCCAGATCTTAGCTATGGTAAATAATGCTGCAATAAACATAGTTGTGCTGGTAGCTTTAGTGTGGTCTTGTTTGTGATCATTTGGGTAAATGCCCAAAAGTGGGATTGCTGGGTAATAGGGGAGTTCTATGTGGAGTCTTTTGAGGAACCTCCATACTGCTTTCCAAAGTGGTTGAACAAGTTTACATTCCCACCAACAATGAAGTAAGGTTCCCTTCGGTCCACATCCCCTCCAACATCTGATGTTGTTAGAGTTCTTGATTTTTGCCATTCTAACTGGAGTGAGGTGGTATCTCAATGTTGTTTTGATTTGCATTTCTTTTATGGCTAGGGATGTTGAGCATTTCTTCATGTGTCTACTGGCCATCCTTCTTTCTTCTTCAGAGAAGTTTCTCTTTAAGTCTTTTGCCCACTTGTTTATTGGGCAGTTGTTTCTTTGAGGATTTGTTGTTGGGGGATTTAATTTTTTGAGTTCCAAGTATATTTTAGATATGAGACCCTTGTCCGTTGTATGGCTAGTAAAGATCTTCTCCCATTCCGTGGGCTTTCTATTGATCTTGCTAGCCATGTCCTTTGCCATGCAGAAGCTCTGCAACTTTATGCAATCCCTTTTGCCCAACCTTTCTTTGATTTGTTGTGTTTCCGGGTCTCTATTCAGAAAATTTCGGCCTGAGCCAAGGAGACCTAGGGTTTCTCCTATTCCATCCTGTAATGTTTTCAGAGTGTCTGCTTTGACTTCGAGGTGTTTGATCCATTTGGAGTTGATTCTGGTGCAGGGTGATAGATAAGGATCTAGCTTTAGTTTTCTACAAGTAGTTAACCAATTTTTCTAGCACCATTTACTGAAGAGGCTGTCTTTGTTCCATTCTATTGTTTTAGCTCCCTTATCGAAGATTAGATGGCTCTAGGTCTGTAGGTTCATTTCTGGGTTTTCAATTCTATTCCATTGGTCCTGAGGTCTGTTCTTATGCCAATACCAAGCTGTTTTGATTACTATGGCTTTATAGTAGAGTTTGAAATTTGGTATTGATATTCCTCCAGCAGTGTTCTTTCCATTGAAGAGCGTTTTTGCTATTCGGCATCCTTAAATTTTTCTTACTGGGTGATAGAGGCATCTTTGGTCCTAGTGAGATAATCTTTTTTTGTCCAGTACTGGAATATAATATCAAAGCTTGAACTTGGTAGGCTAGTAGCTGAGGCACATCCCCACACTCTGCTTTTGCTGCTTATTTGGAGATGGATGCCCCAGTGGCCTTGAACAACAATTCTCCAGATCTTAGTCTTTCAGAGTAGCTAGGATTACAGACATGAGCCACCAGTTCCTGGCTTATGTCCTTGCAAGAGACACTTGGTGAGACCGGAGTCATTTCAGGATAAGGGCTCGTCCATAATGCCATGATTAAAAGTTCAGAGTTTTTAGTCCCAACCCATTATCCAGAAAGAAGAAAGGAGGTAGATTTGTAGTTACAAATTGATATTGCCAATGGGATGAAGCCTCCACAAAAATGCTTACGTAAAGCTAGGTATGTTGGTTCATGCCGATAATTCCAGCTGCTTTCCAGGCCAAGACTAGAGAATTGAGAGTTCAAGATCAATAAAGAGTTATTGAGACTCTATCTAAGGAGCAAAATACAAAAGAAAAAGGGCAGGAACAATAGCTCAAGAGGAAGAGCTTGTTTAGTATGTGAGGCCCTGAGTATGCATACATACACACCTAAAAGAGGTTCAAAAGTTTCCATGGTTGCATGGTACTGGTAACTCATGTCTATAATTCTACCTACTCAGGAGGCTGAGCTTTGAAGATCATGATTCAAAGCCAGCCAAGGCAAGAAAATCCCTGAGACTCTTCAATTAACCACCAAAAAGCCAGAAATGTAAGTGTGACTCAAATGGTAGATCACTAGACTTGAGCACAAAAGCACAGAGTCAATGCCCAAAGCCCTGAATTCAAGCTCCAGGCCTGGCAAACGTACAGAAAAGGTTGGTGACTGTATGCAGTTCCCTATGGATGAAAGCTCCTGCCCTCAGGACTTTTCCAAACTTCATCCATGTAGTTCTTTTCTGGCTGTTCATCTGTATATATTTTTTATTATGTCACCTATAATAAGCTAGGAAATGGGTTTCCGTGAGTTCTGTGATCTATCATTGTAAATTATCAACCTTAAGCAAAGCATTGTAAGAATCCTGATTTTCAGCCATATAGGACAGAAGTGCAGATAACCTAAAGACTCATATTGTGACTGGTATCTAGAGTGGGGGAGTAATTGTATGGTACTATGCTCTTAAACTGACACTAATTCCAGGTAGATGGTGTCTACACTTTAGTGAACTTGAGGACACCCAGATAGTGTTAGAGGATTGGCCACTGTAGGAAAAAACATCCACATTTGCCACAGAGTTAAAAGTAGTGAGTATAGTGGAAAAAATTTATTTTCCATTTTAGTGTCCTATGCAAGTTATAGCTTTCATAGGTATAGTTGAGTAAACTGGAGCTTCCATATGAAAAACAGTATTTAAGTGTACATAGAATCTCAAAAGTGTGAGCTGAAAGGGATCTCATAAATATAATGCAATCCACACATTTCTTTTCTTTGCAAAAAAAATAGTGTGGTGATTTTATGGCTACAAAGAATGATATAATAAGATTAAAACTGAAATATTAGTTCTTTATCCAATATTTTCCATCATTCTTTATCCAATAGCATTCTACATTTCTATGGCAGCTGACTCTTAATTTTGGAAATGCAATCATCATTACCACCACCATCAATCCATCAGCGAACATTGTCGCTACCTTCTGAATACTCACTATTTGCTGGTACTGATCTAACTACTAATCATCTTATTATGTTGTACAATACCTCTTTTGAGTAGGTGCTCTTATAATCCTCATTTCCAGATATAGAAAACAAAATTAGGTCACCTAGTTACTAAAAAACAAATATAGACTCCAGACAAACTTTTAAGTACTATGCTCTATTCTGAATAAATAGAACCATCAGATCTAACACTCCTGCAAGTAAGATGCAAAAGGAGTATTGGGAAATGGAAAACATTCCAGTTTTAATAATTTGTAATTGGAATGGAGCCATATTTCAATACATTTCTTAAAACTGTTATCTTGGAGAAGGATTTCTGCATTGCATGAGAAGCTATCCCAACCAACATCTACTCTTCCCACGTTTCAGATTTTAATCTTTTTACTAATCAACCGATAAATTGTTAGGATGCCATAGCCAATATATCTTTGCATTTTGCAATTACTACACCACAACATATATATTAAAGGTCTTAAACATTCATATTGTAAAAAGTTATCATTTTGACCTTGGCTGAGTTTGTTGCAGTGGAGATTTGTCATTTCTTTTGACTAGCTGGAACACAAACTTCTTTCCTGCTTGAATTCCCTGCCACAGAAATGTTAAGAAGCAGAGCTTCCTATCAGAGTAGCACAAAATGTCAGCTACCTCCCTTCCCACTCTTGACTGATGATGATCAGATATCCATTTCAGGCTCTTTGGGTCAGGAGCTAGTGAGATAAAGCAGCATGTCCTTAGAAGGATTTGTTTTTGCAGCAACTACAGTCAATTTTGAGTGGTCAAGTTGTCAGGAGCACCACTGGGTAGCTGTGTCCTCTTCCTATGCTCAGAGAAGCATCCTTCTCATCCTGGATAGGCCATGAGCCTCAGGTCAGCCTCAGATTCTACACACCCAACCTCCCTTTACACCTGCCATTTTCTAAGCTCTGCTTCTCTAGTCTTCTGGGAACTACTGACTATTTTTTCAATTATTTCTTTTCTTCCTTAATCAGCCAGTTTGGATTAATTACAACCCTGTTACTGTTCCCATCATAAGGAAGTATGATTAGTCATTCTCAGTTTGACATCTTTTTCAAAGGAGTGAGAAGGAGAGAGGGTGATTAAGATAGAATAATATAGAGGGACTGAGCTTGATCGAAGTACATTATGTGCATGTTGTAAATATCACAGTGATATCCTTTTGTATGATTGAGTTAGGGCCACAAAAGTTTTCTGAGATTTTTTAGAGGTGAAATGACTCCATTTCACCATCCTTTCTTTTTTAATATATATTTTATTGTAAAGGTACTATACAGAGAGGTTACAGTTACATAAGTAAGGTAATAAGTACATTTCCTTTTGAGCATTGTTACCCCCTGCTTTATTTTTCCCCTATCATCCCTTCCCTCCTCACCTTCCCAACTCCTCTCCCCACCCCACACTCACCCCCTGAAGTTGTAAAGTTCTTCAACATAGTGTCTTGTACATCTCATTGCTATAGTGAGTCAACTTGTATCTTTGTTTCAGCATTTTGTTATTTCCCTTCCCCTCCCCAAATTAGAAAAATGTATATACAAGATGCAGGGTACTGGAATCAAATACAGTGAAAACAGGGGTTATACCATGGGGGAAGAACAACAAAAGAAATAAAAAAAAGCGCATAGTATATTCTAAATGTGTTAAAAAAAAAACAACAAACCTATTGCAAATAAGGAAAACCATGGGACCTATGTTTCTTGAGGCCTGGATTACTTCACTTAATATATTTTTTCCAAGTCTTCCATTTCCTAACAAATGGGGCAGTGTCATTCTTTCCGATGGAGGCACAGAATTCCATTGTATGCACGCATATGGGTTAGTTCTATATCTTAGCTATGGTAAAAAAAAAAATGCTGCAATAAACATAGTTGTGCTGGTAGCTTTGGTATGGCCTTGTTTGTAATCATTTGGGTAAATGCACAAAAATAGGATTGCTGGGTCATAGGGGAGCTCTATGTGGAGTCTTTTGAGGAACCTCCATACTGCTTTCCAAAGTGGTTGAACAAGTTTACACTCCCACCA
>NW_012267266.1:8450867-8460201 GCF_000151885.1 Dipodomys ordii
CACATTTTCTTGATCCATTCATCTACTGAGAGGCATCTGGGTTGGTTTCATATCTTAGCTATTCACTGTCCTTTCTATTCTATGCAGTGCTGAAGACAACTTGAGCACACAACCAAGAACATGTCTTCTGACCTTTAAGAGTCCCTTTGCTAACATGTACACTCCACACAGCAAGTTATCGCTTCTTCCTCCCAAATAGACAGAAAAATAATCCTGAAGAAATGTGAAAGCACACGCCATCAATGAGAAAAAGAATGGGAAGTTTAACATTAGCACATGAGAGATTTCAAGTTGTATTCTGAGTATAACTGGTCGATACACTCAGAAATCCAAGGATACTTGGTATGGGTCTTAACTGAAATGGAAACAAGCCAAGTTCAGTTTTCCTAGTTGTATTTAGGGTTTCAAGATGCTAGATACTGTTCTATATCAGACAAAATAAATAGAACTGAAAGCAAAGGTAAATGAATGATTTATGTCAAAATAATGTAAGAGATGCAGTGAGCCCCAAATATAAATTTAAGTTTAATTTTTGGCAGTACTTGGTTTTGTATTTAGGGCTTTCCACTTCCTACCACATGTCTCCTAGCCCTATATCCTGCCCCCCTCAACCCCTTTTTGTTTTAGTTGTCTTGCAGGTAGGCTATTGCTGTTTTTGCCTAAGCCAAACTCAGACCATCATTCCCCTACATACAACTCCTGTGTAGCTGATATTACAACACAACTAGCTTGTGGGTTGAGATGGAGTCTTATTAATGTTTATGTCAGGGATGGTCTTTTAATCATGATTTCTACTTCCCAAGGATCTGGGATGGCAGGATAATTTGGAAAACTGAAAAGGAAAAGGACATATTTTATATTGAAATTTTGGTATGAGGTCTTTACATTTTGGTCTGCATCAATACATCTTAATTAAGATGTGCAATGTTTCAATTGTTCAATAGCCATATGTGGCTACTATATTGGAAAACAGAGGTCTATATTATAGTCTATATAGAAAAAAAATTTAAAGCCAACTGAATCTTAGCTACTTGGGAGGCTGAGAATGGGAGGATCAAGGTTTATCAGCCAGCCTAAGGAAAAAAGGTCTGTAAGAATGCCTTTCATTGGAGGGAAACTGTGAACAAACACATCTATCAACTAGTAACTACTGGGAAGCCTAAAATAAGTGAATCTTGGCCCAGGCCTTGTACTTATCTGACCTTTTCTGCTTGACTCAGACATATACTAGTTACTGCAAATAAGGGAAACCATGGGACCTATGTTTCTTTGGGCCTGGCTTACTTCACTTAATATACTTTTTTCCAAGTCTTTCCATTTCCTAACAAATGGGGCAATGTCATTCTTTCTGATGGAGGCATAGAATTCCATTGTGTATATATACCACATTTTCTTGATCCATTCATCTACTGAGGGGCATCTGGGTTGGTTCCAGATCTTAGCTATGGTAAATAATGCTGCAATAAACATAGTCGTGCTGGTAAAAAAAAAAAAAATGAGACCCTATCTCCAAAGCAAAATTGACAAATAGCGCAGTGTGACTCGGTGATAGAGCCCCAGTATAGCAAGTACAAGACTCTGCGTTCAAACCCTCGTACCTTTAAAAAAGAAAAGGTTACACTAAGCAAAAGGAAAGAAATGTAAATATCACCTGATGTGTAAGCAAACTTTATAGAACATGATAATGACAATTTGCTTTGTGAAGGTTAATATGTGTTTGTGTCTTTAAGTATCACTATTCCACAATATTGTGAAATAGGTGAAATTTATGTAATCACCTAAACTCAATAAAAAATTTTAAAAAAGCTAAATGTCTATTCTTGAAGAATGAAACAATTTTCAAGATCTTTTCTTTCTTCAAATAGTGTAATAGATCAAAAGTTTGGTATTCTAGCATTCATAAGTCAGAGCCTTGTGCTTTCGCTTGGCTTTTTTGCTCAAGGCTGACACTACCATTTAAGTCACATCCCGCTTCTACTTTTAGCTGGTTAATTAGGTAAGACTCTTGAATACTTTCCTACTCTGGCAGGCTTCCAACTGTGATCCTCAGTCTCAATCCCTGAATAGAGTGACAGCCACCAGCACCTGGTTTAGAAGGGAACTTTTGAAAAAGTAAAAAACAAATTGTAATTCAAACCTTCAGAGAAATTCAAAACAAGATCACTTTCATGAAGTAAGCACAATACATCATTAAAAGGAACAAAATCATAGCTATTAAAATCAAGGAGGAAAAAATTCAATAGAAAGAATTATAAAGTTTAAGAATTATCAAAGAAACTTGGACAAAAGAGATGACAGGATGATAGGGAAAATGTAGGAAGATATCTATAGAGCCAAGAAAATTTTCTAGGGAAAATTCCCTAGATTCAACAAGTTAAATATTTATTCAGAGATGTACTCATTACCTAGCACTTGAAAAAAAAGAAGACGTACTCTTAGAATAAACTGTAAAATTTCAGCACATAAAGAACTTGTGGGGGTTGGGAAGGTGGCTCAGAGTTAGAACACTTGCCTTGCATGCCTGAGGCCCTGGGTTCGATTCCTCAGCACCACATAAGAAAAAAAGAAAAAAGCCGGAAGTGGCGCTATGGCTCAAGTGGTAGAGCGCTAGCCTTGAGCTGAAGAGCTGAGGGACAGTGCCCAGGCCCAGAGTTCAGGCCTCACGACCGGACCCCCAAAAAAAAAAAGAACTTGGGGTGGGGGGGAAAACCAGGTCACCTACAATATCATTGAGAATGATAAAACAGAGATAAAACAAAGAAAGTTTTATTATTTGTTACAAAAACTGGTTCTGATTTGAGCTACCCAGAATTACTCACAATGTCACACTGAAAAACTCAGCCAGTGAGAGAATGTCTGCCTTCACCATACACAGGAAAGCAGAGCTCAAAGAACTCATGAAATTCAGGGAAACCATCATTGCAATCCCCAGCTTCAGTGCCATACCATTACCATGGCACTACACACAAGCCACACCCCTAACTCTGCCTTTGAACTCAAGACCAGACACACTAAGGGCTTTCTCCACAGCCTCTGCCTCCCAAGTAGTTTGGATTACAGGGGTATCTTTGATTTGGTAACTTTGGTTTATGATACTCACTTTCACCTTCCAAGTCTCATTTCTGGGCCTCCAGTTTAGGAAAGTATGTTAGAAAGTTGTAATGAAGGCTGAAGAAGTCAATCCATTATTGTCTACTCCAGCACACAGCCTTTTCTTTCCATACTTAAAGGTTTACACAACATCTACCATATAATGACACTTAGACTGCACAAAAGAGGAGAATCAAAATCTTGTCATTGATGAACCAATTGCTCATCAACTCTCACTTCTCAATTGATGTCCTGTAACCCTAGGCTTCTCAAAGTCTCAGCTGCATTACAAGCACCTGGTGAGTTCATTTTGTACAGATTATAGGGACCTACCTTTAATATGTCTGATTCACTTGGTCTGAGATGCAGCTTATTCTACAGCTGACACGGATACTACTTGTTCAGGGACAGTTTTTTTTAATTTTAATTTTATTGTCAAGGTGATGTATACAGGGATTATAGTTACATAAGTAAGGTAGTGAGTAAATTTCTTATCTAACTTGTTAACCCCTCCCTCATTTTTCTCTCTCTTTCCCTCCTCCTCAATCCACCCACCTCCCCAAGCTGTATAGAATTTCCAACATGTTGTCTTGTGAGTATCACTGTTGCATTGGTTCCCCCTTGTCCTTTGTCCCACCATTTTGTTGTTCCCTTTCCCTTCCCTAATTCAGATAAATGTTTATTAATTACCCAGTGTACCAAAATCAAATACAGTGAGAACAGAGGATAAACGAAGGGGGGGGAACAAAAGACAAAATAACTTAGTACATTAAAAACAATAACAACAAAGAAGAACCTCTTGTGTCCATGCCTTGGAGTTCATTTTGCTTAGCCTCATCTAATATGGTCATAGGTACATAGTTATTAAGCTATTCTGCTCACCTGCTAAGATTATCCTATACATATACTAATTATTAATAAGGGAAACCATAGGATCTATGTTTCTTTGGTTCTGGCTTATTTCACTTAATATGATTTTTTTCCAAGTCCTTCTATTTTCAGGGACAATTTTTCAGAGCCACAGATAAAAATATATAGAAACAATGATGATGTCACAATCTGTAGTTGGTAAAGTATTTCTGATCTCCTCTTTTGACTATTTCATGTCCCATTTGTCCTCAATCACCACTCAGCTGCTCAAAGTTCCTTCACTATCCGCCAGTGAGCATTAACAGAATGAAGTTTGAACACATGACTGGAAGATGGCTGTACCTTTGCCAACATGCATTCTTGAACTTCAGCATAAAACAGAACTGGTTTTCCATTCCTCCTTTCTTCTACTCCTAGGTGAACTATTTGTATTCACAAAATCAGTTTCTACTGTATTAAACCAGAACATTTTAGTCTTTGTTATAATCATGTTCTTAATACATGACTTCTTATATGATTTTAAAATGTCTTTAAAAAATTGAGAACATAGACTTCACAAGTGCTCAGTGGATGGTTAGTGAGCAGAGTAACATCATATGCCTAAATGATGGAGATATATGCAACACAGTGGGAAAGCTTTTGGTTTAAAAGGAGCTACCACTGCAATAATTATTAGGAAGCGGGTACAATCTGTACAGTCTAACTCCAGAGAAAGCACATTTGCAAACAGAATAGTATAGCTACTGAGTGTTGAGGAAAGTATAAAATAAAATAGATGAACTTGGGCAAGAAATGGCTGTTTACAACTATAAGTGAGACACACACCAGAAGCTTGGGACTGCAAATGAATAGGAAAATTAACTTCTACTAGACCTTAAACTGCGTGATGATTATAAAGTCCTTATAAACCAAGGACTCTGTTTTCCCATCTACACCTAATGTCCTTGAAGTAGTGACCATTAAATTGAAAGAGACAAACATGGAGGTGAAGAAACAGAATTAAAGTAGGCTTGATAATTAAATGAGAAAAAGAATATGGTTTTGAATATGGCTGATGTCTCATAAAGCTGCCTGGAAGGAAAAATATTAGGCCTAAAGTTATCAAACTAGGTTTATCAAACTAGGTGCATTAGCAATCACCTAAAAGCATTGTGAAAATGGAACTGGGTCCCAAACCTACAATTTCTAATTCAGGTCTGGGGTTGAACAAGATAATTTACATATTTTTTTGGGGGTCCAGTCATGGGGCCTGAACTCTGGGCCTGGGCGCTGTCCCTCAGCTCTTCAGCTCAAGGCTAGCGCTCTACCACTTGAGCCACAGCACCAATTCCGGCTTTTTTCTTTTTTCTTATGTGGTGCTGAGGAATCGAACCCAGGACCTCATGCATGCAAGGCAAGAGCTCTACCACTGAGCCACCTTCCCAGCCCTAATTTACATATTTTTAAAGTTCCAAGGTAATGCTGATACTGTCAGTCAGGATCACTATATCAACACATTTTTAGTGGGGGTCATTATGATGTTTTGTAAGTGTACATATTGTGCTTTGACTATAAACATTACCCTTACTTTTCTCCCTTCCTCTTTCCAAAGGTCTCCCCTTCCTTTTCCCAAATACTCCCTCTCTACATTCATACTCCTCCTTTTTCTTCTAAACTTACATAAACACATATAAGAGAAAGAATATTTGTTTATCTGAGTCTGGCTTATTTGATTTAAAGTGACAAAAGACTACACATAGAGCTCCCCTACAACCCAGCAATCCCACTTCTGGGCATTTACCCAAATGATCACAAACA
The DNA here is from genome assembly GCF_000151885.1 of Dipodomys ordii. Lineage (NCBI taxonomy): Eukaryota > Metazoa > Chordata > Mammalia > Rodentia > Heteromyidae > Dipodomys > Dipodomys ordii. Next base: position 8,456,625 of record NW_012267266.1, read on the forward strand.
AGGCCATACTAAAGCTACCAGCACAACTATGTTTATTGCAGCATTATTTACTATAGCTAATATATGGGACCAACCCAGATGCCCCTCAGTAGATGAATGGATCAAGAAAATGTGGTATATATACAATGGAATTCTATGATTTCATCAGAAAGTATGACATTGCCCCATTTGTTAGGAAATGGAAAGACGGGGAAAAATCATATTAAGGGAAGTAAGCCAGACTCAAAGAAATATAGGCCCCAATTGTTCCCCTCATTTGCAATAATTAGTATCTATCTAGGATAATTTTATCAGATAAGCAGAAAAGATCAAGAGTAATGTATATATGATCATATAAGATGATGCTAAGTGAAATGAACCTAAGATATGGACACGAGTTCTTTCTTTGTTGTTTTTGTTTTTAAGGTGCTATGTGATTTTTTTTGTTTCTTTTGTATGTTCTTCCCCCTATGGTATATCGCCTGTTGTCACTGTACTTAATTTTGTACCTGAATTTTGTATATATACATTTTTCTAATTTGGGGAGAGGAAGGGGAATAGCACAACGCTGAAACAAGGACACAGGATGACCCATTGCAACAATTATACCCACAAGACACTATACTGGAAATGAACTTTACAACCTCGATGGGAGGGAAGAAGTGAGGGAGGTTGGGGGGGAAGGATAGTGGGAGAACAACAAAGGAGTGGGTAACAATGCTTGAGAGGAAATGTACTCATTGCCTTACTAACTGTAACCCCTCTGTACAGAATCTTTACAATAAAAATAACTAAATAAAAATAAAATGACAACCTCCAGTTCCATCCATTTTTGTTGTTGTTGTTGGTCATGGGGCTTGAACTCTGGGTCCATCCATTATCTTGCACATATTATTTTGTTCCTTTTTCTGAGTGAATAAAACTCCATTGTGTATATATACTACATTTTAAAATCTTTTCATGACTTTGGGTATTATTAATAGTGCTGCTATAAACATCAGTGTGCAGGTATCTCTTTTGTATGGTGACTTATGTTCCTTTTGGTATATGTCCAGAAGTGGAACAACAGAGCATATGGTAGTTCTTGTTTTAGTTTTAATTTTTCTTTTTAAATGGAATATCCTTACTGATTTCATAGTGGCTACACTAATTTCCAATCTCACCAATGGTATCTAAGTGTTCCATTCCTTGCCCATCCTCTATTGTTTTCTTGAAGATAATTTTTCTAAGAGCATGAATAGAATTTTGGTGCCATTGTGATTTGCAATTTGGGGGTTGCTCTTCAAGAATTGCATTAGACAGTGCGATTTCTCAAACCTATTGCCCTAAGTAGTGCCTCCCAACTTTGGAATAATCAACAATAATATATTAGTCTACTAACACATGCTATTAGTTTTATAGACACATACGAATACAGAATCTAAGCTAATGTATTTCATACTTTAAGCATGATATGCTTTATATTTCCAATTTAGTCTATACAATAATGCGTAAGTATTATTACTTTTGTGTATTTAAATAAGATTCAAGGTCAGAAAGGTTAGTAGGTTGCCCAGAAGTGCATAGCTATAAATACAGGAGCCAGTATGAGAATGTGTATGTTTGATTCTAGAGTACATGCTTCAAGCCTTCATCCCAGTATTTTTCAAGGAGTACTAGATTGCTTGTGATGCCTTGAATGACCTGTGGAATTAAAAACAATGACTCATATATTGAGGAAATGTTTGCTATTTTGCTTTTATTTTTCTCTTTTGATGACATGATGATAAAAATGTCATTTGAGTTCAGTGTCTTTAATGCATGTCCCATGCTTGATAATCTACCCTTTCAATAGAGGTTTCAAGTTCAGTAGGCGGTAGTTCCTAAGTAGAATTTTGAAACATTTTCTTCATTTTTCTTACAACTACTTTCATCTTAGTGGGAAGACAATGCTAGCTTTCCATGTACAGTATGTCTTTCTGAAAGAAATTGAAGGAGTATACACTCAATATAAATGAAATAATACTGAAAGTGGTATTCTCAGATCTTTCATGAAAGATAGTAATATGAAAAAATCCTGTCCCGACTGGGTGTGGGGGGGGGGGAGGAGGATGGGAAGGGATGGGAAGGGGAAACAAAGGAAGAGGCTACAATGCTTGATATGTACTCATTATCTTGCCCATGTCATTGTAACCCCTCTGTACAGTATTTTCACAATTAAAAAAAGAAAAAAAAAGAAAAAAGAAAAAATCCTGTCCCATAAAGTAGGTTAATACATAAAACCAGACCTTTCTGAGAGAGAAATTAGAGGAATGTAAAGCAAATAGGAAGTCTCAAGTAGGGAATGATTTGCACAGATAAAGTTACAGCTCTTAGAGAATGTGTAAAGACGTGTGAATTTTTTTGCGGGGGGGTAAAATATATTCTTCAGGGGTGGGCTGCAGATGAAGAGCGGGTTTACAAACTGTCTAGCTCATTCTCAGCTTGTGGCTCTAGTAAATGTGGGAAACATTGTTTTCATCAACAGAAAAAAATATATTAGTCTACTCACTGTCATCGAAGGACAGCGCAAGAACTGGGCTTTCCTTCGTGCTGGTGGGGAGCGACCAGATAACTACTTAGCCTGTCCTTCCGGGCCTGGGCCAGGGGGCTGGGGCGGGGTGGGAGGGGGGATAGAGGGTAGGGAATGAGAGAGGAGACCACGACTGCGATCAGACCAGCAGACAAGTTTCTGGATGAAAATAACAGAAGTCATGTGCGGAACGAGAAATACAATTTGGCACCCGTGCCACGGTTCACCGCACGGTCCCGGGGTTTCAATCACACCGGGTGTTGTGTTGGTGGTTCTGGTTGCAGGGGAGAGGAGCTGTCACTCCCCAGACCTAAGCGGCACGACGGGCTCCGCGGGGGGGGAGGGAGAGGCCTGTCCCGGACCCCGCCCCGCCCCGCAGCGTCGGGTCTGCGGCGGGCCGAGGGTGAGAGGCGCCGAGCCGAGTCCGGCCGGGCCCGTGGGCACGCCCGCCCGGCGTCCGCCGCCTCTCTCCCCGGCTGCTAACCCGGACCGCACCCCAGCACTGCGACCGTTAGGTCTCGGGCCGACCGAGCGTCGACCGTAATGCCTCCATCTTGGTCGCGGCCATGCGTAATTTCCGACAAAGTCTAACTGCGCCAGTCCTTCGCGCAGCGAGCTCCCCACACCCCCGCGCCGGCGCTCGGGCCCTGAAGCCCCGCCCTCTGCTCCCCACCCGAGCCACAAAAGGACGTGCGGTCGCGGCCGCGTCGACTGTGCTCCGCCCCCGCCCCGAACGTCGCAGTGCAGCAGGGGAAAAGGGGGTGGGTGGACTTTTTCCGCCTCTCCGCCAATCGGCGAAGTCCCTCCGAGAGAGCTGGGGTGTGCACCGGGAGGAAGAGGCGATGCCAAGTCATTTTTTTTTTTCTCTTTTTCTGCCACGTCCCAACCACTGACGTGAGCCCACTCCTCAGCATTCCATTGGTTGCATGTCGTTTTGCTCCGCCTCCGCAAAGGCCTGTTAAGTGTATTGGTCAGCACTGTCTAGGAGGCGGGACTTAGAGACTCCGCGGCTCAGGGGGCGGGGCATGCCGCCGCTGCCCCTGCTTC